>NW_008683604.1:1999-31785 GCF_000695815.1 Acanthisitta chloris | reverse complement strand
ATTTATTGTAATAATTGCATAATTGCACAAGTTAAAGCTAGTTAATAGAAATATTAAAGAGAAATATGTGAAGATACTTCAGATGCTTTCCCAAAATTATGGAATTATAAATTCCAGTTCCAAAATAAGAATGGCCACTAGTTCAGGCCCATATGGAATCCTTTCTGAGTTACTGAAAAATAGGCAAATCACTTGATAAATTA
The DNA here is from genome assembly GCF_000695815.1 of Acanthisitta chloris. Taxonomy (NCBI): domain Eukaryota; kingdom Metazoa; phylum Chordata; class Aves; order Passeriformes; family Acanthisittidae; genus Acanthisitta; species Acanthisitta chloris. The sequence continues at coordinate 31,582 of NW_008683604.1, read as the reverse complement.
GTACTACTCAAACAAGATAATAATGATTTGAGGGTAAAGTTAATCTCATTAATTTATGACAACAGAAAAGCTGTGCTCCAGTTCTTCTGCTGTTGAAATGATACCTACATAAGTGTAACAAACTGATATTTCTGCTCTTCACTAATTACAAACAGAAGTTGTATCTTAAAAACTGGAATAGTTGTGATGGTGATAAAGTTATGCTACAGAAAACGAAGATTACAAAAAAACTCTCTTAAATTCAATGAACAGGACCAAGTGTGTGATCCACACAAGAATAAAAAAAAAAAGGATTATTTATTGTAACAAGTGACAGGATTAAAATATTTGTGCTGTCCTCTTTGATTATAAAAAGAAAAAAGAAAGAGAAAAAAGAAAACCACCACCAAACCCCACAGCCCCACCAACTGCTTTAACAACAGCTAGATTTCAAAACAGCCTGTGGAGTAGAAAAAATAAAACACCAGAAACACTTTATCCCATTACAGTGTGAAAAAAGAAATAAGGCTGTGATCAAAGTATCTAGGTAATCTTTCAAAAAATCCTGGTAGGACTCTGGTTGTAATTTTTGTGCTATGCATAGTAATTTTATATTTCTAATATAAATTCCTAGAGCCAATATATCTGAAGTTAGTCACTTCATGAAGCAGGAATCTTTGAAGACAAAATATGGCCTTGCTGAATGCACAACAATATTAATTACATTCATTTTCTCTTAAATGTGCAGCATCTTCTGCTGAACATAAAATTAATCCTAACCTTCACAAACATTAAGTAATTAATGCTTTCAGAAGAGAACAAACCAAGAATTATTCAGGATTTCTGTAATAAATTTACTTCGAGATTTTTACCTTAAATAATCTTGTGGAATGATACGGATGACTGTTTTAGTTTCCACATCCAGAGGAACTGGCATCAGCATTAAAAAGGGAGGATCAAAATTGAGTTTTGGTGACTTCACAGTGCCAGACAATGTTATCTTGTAAGGTGATGGATGATCATCCAGACACACTGATATTTCAGATGCATATGTCCCAGGACAAGCTGTCACAAAGAGTCAAAAAACTATGTTACCATGAATATATGCAACCTAAAGAGTTCTAGTGGGAGTTTTTGGGTTGGGTTTTTTGTTTGTTTTAAAAATCATTGGTATGGCTTTGCTTACTCCAAGTGTATTTGAACACACAATAAATATTGCATCAGTAGAATATTTACAAAGAAAGCTTAGAACACTTGCCCCTAGCAAAACTTATTTTTTTTGTTTGCTGGAAATTTTTCAGAGTTCTTCATTTCTTGTATTAATATACTGTTATATATAATAGCAATGCACCAGTTAGCAGAATTTTAAGAAGTGCAGTCATATTATAGATTACATTAATGGACACAGAGAATGCTAATTTTATAAGGAATAACCATCAGAAGCATCTGATTGCCAAGGCAAGAAAAAGTTGGTGTCTTTTAAGAGGGCAATTAGTGCACTCAAACCTGTAGTGTTGCCAAGTCAGCCTCACACTAACCAGCAGGACATATCCACCATCCACTAAGAGCAACTCACGTTCCATGAATCATTTAGGTTGGTAAAGACCTTCCACAGACCAAGTCCAACTGATGGCAAGAGATGCTAATAGAGCCAGAACGTGGCCTGTGAATCCCTTTGGTTCAGACCAGAAAACAAGAATGTGGCAAACTGCAAACCTGGGACCCTGCTGCAGTGTTTGCAATAATAACAAATAATAAGTGTTGCAGCATATTTAAACCAATGACTCCAATGCACACTCAAAGTTCATGTTAAGGTTTGTTTGCCCCCACATATGACAACTTCACAGTGCAAACCTATGAAGGTAATTAGCACACCAGTCATTAACTAGGTCTCCTGTGTGGGTTTTGATATATCTAATGTTCTTACAAGAAGAGTAATGACAGTCACTGTATAGCACAAGTAGGCTATAAATCATGGGAAAATACTCAGAACATTGAATTAAGGGTAAGTGAATTTTACCGTTATTTATGGTTTTCTGTAAACAAAAGATAGGGAAACACAGCAAAAATACAGATAACTTCAAATTACAATTTATCAGTCATATTTATGTATAGACACAGCTGCATTTACACATACAATTTATTCAGTAATTCAAAATATTGGCATTTATTTTATTTATGCTGTTTTCTGCTTCCCATTCTGCAACACATAAGTAACATGTGCAATTAAGTGCTGCTCTTGCATATTCACAACACTTACAGATGAACATTTAATACTGTCTTCTCGATTTATCTTACAGAACCACGGCAAGACTTTTATGCCTATATTTTTCTTACTTTATAATTATATTAAATTGTTCCCAGTGCTTAATTGAGGCTATAGATTTCAATATTGTGATGAAGAACAACAGCAACATCTTTCTTTAGGACAGGGATGCTCACTTGCTGACTCAGGATCAGATCTAAGTTACAAAACAACTTCTCTTCCCCTTGAGAATGCTGAGGCCCCAAAAGTAGAGCACTTAAACTGTCAAAATGACAGAGCTCTGGAGGCATCAGCTGCATAAGCTGGTGGGTTTTGTCAGCTCAAATCCAGGGTTATATTCTAGGATTCTGTGAATCTTGTATATTGCTCTCTACCCTAAACACTTGACTGGGAATAAGGTAGAATCCTAATATTCCTATTCTGCTATTCTTCTTCTAGTGTTTGTGATTGATTTCCATCTTTCTGCACACCCCCAACTTTTGTTAGAAATCTATTTTACATAGCTTTACTTAGGGACCCATTACCTGAGCAGGCTAATCCAAAAAAATACCATAGCTAAGTGATTTTGTATCTCATTGAGGCAGGAAATTTCCATTCTGGTCTAAATGATGCCTATTTAGAAAAAAGTTCACATACTTTCCAAGTACACTTGGAAAGCTTTAGTTCCTAAGTCAGTCAACCTAAATTCATGTGAAGGAGCAGTACTAAAAATGATGCAGCTATCCCAGGCCTAGATGCTTTACGTGCACAAAACCTGATGCTTTCTATGTGCAAACCAGACTTTTAATATAATTCAAAGTGATTCCATGCTTTTTTGTTAGGGCTACAGGTGTTTTATTTTCTCAGAACTACAACAAACCTTGAGTTAATCAAGAACTAGTACTGATTCATCATAAAAACTACTTTAAACAGATCTATGAAAATGGTATATTGGCCTAACTGTAGAAGAATTCATAAAATTACTTACAAGGGCAGAAAAACACAGCAATAGTGGTTTTTTCTCCTGGATTAAGAAATCCAGTCTGCAGACTGAATCTAAAAACATCATCTTCTGTACTTTTGCCTGCATCATTGCAACTCAATTTCCATGTCAAATGGCTCTTCGAGATATTCTTCAGGTCAAGCTTCTGTAAATATTTGCAGAGAAAGGAGTATATGTTGAACGAGGGAAAGAAGCAAACACCATGACACTTGTCGTATTCCTTTATCCAAAGCTTTCTTTGTGCAAACACATCACAGTGAAAGCACTAGAAACCAATGAAGAACCAGTTTATTGTATCTGTGAGGTGAGAAGAGGAATATGCCTATCAGCACAAGATAGATGCTCTCCAGTCACTCACCACAGTCACAAGGAGCAATACTCTCTTGCCAGAATGGAAAATCTCATTTATGCAAGGTAAAGAGATCAAAGCATCACGGTGGGAGTGCTTAGCCAAACAGAACTGAGGTTTATTCCTGATACAAATGAAGCACAGCAAGCATTTAACACATGGCTCACAGCTAGACTAGAGGTGGAGGTGTTGGAAAAGGAAGAAGTTCAGAATAGATTTTCAAAACCCATTATTTCAATTCAAGAAGACAACAGTGGAAATGGAAATTAAAAAACCAAATCCTGTATCTCAGAGCTACCCTTTTCAACTCCTGAAACTCAGCTAGGAAAATGCCTTGCTTTGTATTAGCACTGTTGTCTGAAGGTACTTGAAAAAGCAATTCAAGTGTTTCCATCACTGACAAAAGTATTTTTCTCTAATTTCCACACAAAGCCTTTGGGAATTAGATACAGAAAACTACGTGATGATATGTTTTGCATTCATACACATTTTCTGTGTTTCAAATATCCTGCTTAGTGCCTCTTTCCCATTGAGCCCTATATCATGACCAAGAATTTTTTGGGAGAGTACCAGTTGGCACAGATCAGAACCACACAAGGTACTGGGACAGCAATTTAACATGACACATTGATTGAATCCTGGCACCATCACTGTCTAGTGTACTAGTAGAGGCAGAAGAAGAAAATCTTCAGGACTGAATTATTTCTTACATAATTCATGCCCAGTTTCTCATGGTGCCCACACTTTCTCACATTATCAGAGTCAAGACAAGCCGAACTCTGAGTTTTGAAAAATTTACAGTAATTAAAAGACAAATGTAAAATCAAAACCGAACAAAATGACAATGGGAGAAGTTTCAAATATTTAAACCATGTATTCAGAATGTGACTGAATTTTGAGTTCTAAATCTGTCTTGTTTTCCTGGTAATTTCTGAGTAATTAAAAATCATAGCCAAGAATAACTACAGCACCACTGGTGATTCTGTACCTGAGAATTCAGACTCTCATCAGCAGTATTGAAACGTATGACACTGGAATGTTGCACGAATTTAAGTTCCATTGAGGAGAACTCCAATGGTGATAAAAGTGCTGTTGAAAAAAAATTAAGATGTTTAGACAGCATTATTTGACAAATATTTCCTTAAAGTCTCTTTATAAAATCATTGTTTCAGCACATGTTTAGCACAGAAGCTTCTCCCTTTGTTTTGCTTTTTGTGTTCCCATATTATATACATAATTACTGCAATTTAACTTTGTCTTATTATGACTCTCTAGCCACATTTAAAATTATTTAAATTTTATATCTACCAGACTTATAGCATCTCTCCTTCATATAAAGAGAGCCACAGAGCCACATGATCTTCACACAGCAGACGAATGCATTTACTTTTCTGATGGTAATCATCAAAAAAGACTTGAAAGGTTTTATAAAATAACATCATTTTCTTTTATTTCCTATCACTGGAAAAAAGAGACAGTTTTTTCTCCTTCAGTGCTTTCTTATACAGCAGTAAGCAGTGTCCAAGGGAAAAGTCCTACAAATATTTAAGATCTGCTTTTCTTCCCACATGCTGAAACAGTCTACAAACTTTGGTTTGAAAAAAAACTTCCAAAAAAATATTTATGATGGATTGAAAACATATTGACTACAATGAAGTTAAAAGAATGGGTTGACTACTCTGAGGTTATTGTGATTCTTTTCTCACGGTGAACTATCCTGAGTACAAACATCAGATATAAGCTATTGATTCCAGTGCCAACTGCACTGTCCTGTGCAGTGGAATTCTGGCCAACCACAGAAACTCACATGGGAAAAAAATTCTAAGAGAGAAAACAAATGTGCCATAAAGCATCCAGCAGTGAGAATTAGGCATATTTGTCAAATGTATAAAGATATATATAAATACATAAATATGTACTTAGATAAATACTTATAAGATACTTTTTCTCAACATAATTTATGTATAAAAAGTTCAGCTTTACACGTATTTAAAAATACAAATCGAAATTTGAAAATTTTGCAAGCTTCCAAGAAGTGTACAAATCATACAATTAGCCACCAAATTCCAGTTCAGTAGTAATTCTCTGCAATTAGAACACACACAAAAATAGGACTATGTGTGAAGCAGCTGTTCAAGCTCCTAGTTTACCTACCGATTGCTCTGACTCTGCAGAGTGGCCCAGCCAAGGTCCCTGTGGGTGGCTGAAGAACAAGGCTGTGCCCCCCAGACCCAGTGCCAGGCTGTGTCCCTGGGGACTGAGCCCCAGCCCAGGCAGGGGCAGCAACTGGAAGAGCAAAGTCATATGCTGCCACCTAAAGGAAAATCAGAGCATTGTGGTCACTTTCCCAAAGAAACTCTGGGCACTGCTTGAACCGTCTGAGCGGGTTATTACTTCAGCAGAATTATTGAAATTCATTTAGGACCTGATCATGAATTTAATAGGATGGTAATTTATTAGCACTTGGAATCAGACGTCTAAGTAAGGAGTGCTCAGTCATTTTTTACCCCCACTGAGGGAAAATCTGTATGACCAAAAGTATCAGGATTATCAGCCAAGACAAAGGCTCTGGTAAATCCCTGGGTCGTGTTCCACTCCAGCCACACTCCTGAGTGAAAAATGATTGGCGCTGTGGCCCAAATGCAGAAGCACAAAGTTATGGGGGGGAGGAAAGGCTACATAAGTTATGAGAGGAGGTGGGGGAAAAGGCTACATAAGTTATGAAAGTCTTTCTCAAAGGCTCAAAGGTCACCCAGTACAGGATACCCATCTCTGAGGTAAAGGTGGAGCATGAGTTACGCCAAGAAACCTTGGGAAGGAGGAAAAGGAGTCTTAAAACTTTTGTCATTAAATGCCACAGAATTCTAGGAGTCTAAATTCCAGTGAATTTGATCCTCATTTTATCTGTGCAATCACATTCCTGTGTAAGGAGTTTAGAACTTAAAACTGGCATGTTTTGTACAGAATCCTCTTTTTTGACAGACTGTGCACGGGAGAGGCCAAATGTATTTCACAATGGACATTCAGACAGGCATTTCTTGCCTCACTCTGTCTTTCCAAGGATCAACACAGTAAAGTAGTGTGTTCTCCAGACAAAAGTTATGGACAACTATAGTAAAGGTAATGGAGGGGAAAAAAACCCAAAACTTCTGCACTGAAACCACTGTTAGAGTCCTTCAAATTCTGTTTTCACCTTGAAGGCCACTGAAATCTCCAGAGAAGACTTAGAGCTATAAAACCTGCACACTGCTTAAAAAATGCAGCAAACCCAGCTATATAAAGAAGTTATGAATTGTTTAAAAGCTTTCAAACCCAGCAGAAAACAGTGCATCATTCTTCACTTTTGCATCTGTGGTAGCAAGTAGAATATATAAGTGACAGGAAAGAAAGCCAAAAGCCAGGAAATGAGGCACATATCCATCTGTAACAGAACCAACACAGCTGAGACACTGGGAAGCAGGGAGACAGCACTTAGGGTGTCTGGAGTTCCAGCAGGGTTTGGACACAGTTATGCACTCCTAGTGAGTGAGGTGTGTGCTGACACTTTGTCTATTGTGCTTCTCTGTGTGGGATAAAGAGAATTGTTTGTAGTGAGATCACCACAGTCCCTTGATTTATACTGATGCTTCAAATCTGATAATTATTAGACTCTGCAGCGTAGAAATGGCTTTTCCAAACTGACATGGTGAATGCCATTTAAGATTTTTTTAATAACTAGTGCTCAAGATATGTCATAAAGATTGAGTAAAAATCTGCTGATTTGAATTACATACTCTTCTCTTTTTAGTATCTCAAGTCACCCACATAAAACACTTCATCAAGTTACATCTTCAAAACATGTTCTTGTAATGACACTACATTTTTTAAGTTTGGTGAGATTAAAATGCTTAGCCTATAACAGATATCATTACAGCATCAGCTGTACCAGAGAGTGTAGCCTAGTGCTGCAATTGCTCTTCATCTGTGCTGGTGTGTTTAGGTCAGACAACAAAAGGTAGAGTCCCTTTACCCCTCTTCCAAGGCAGCTAGTCAAAATCTGGTTTTCATCCCAATTATCAGGATTATTTGCTTTAGTCTTACTATGCAACAAGAGTTTTGTTTCAAAGCCATCATTCAAAACACTGAAATAAAAGTACATCTTTCCCTTGCACATGGTCAGAGATGATGCACCAGCAACACTCTGTAATTCCACAGCTGCAGATTTTCCCTAGAATTCATTTCTTACACCACAAATCCTGGTCTTTCACTAAGAAAAAAAATCATTATAAAGGACAAAAAAACCCACCAAAACATCTGTCACTTCTCTACAAGGAGCTTAAGCAATAAGCTCTGACAGGTGTGACTTGCTCTATTTATCTCAATCAAGGGCCCTCATAGGCTTCATTATTACACAGCTGTGTATTTTGTCTTTTTTCCAAGATGCTGGAATTTGTTATTTTCCAGCAGGATTTAAAAAAAAAAAAAAAAGCAAAAGAGCCATTCTGAAGCAGTAGACTCCTGCACCTTGCTTTGCCTGCTTGCCTTAGCACATCATGCAGGACAGAGCTGTTAGCAGGATGATGGTCCTGCCTGGACAAACACAGCAGCTGAGCAAGGAAGATAAGCAAATATTTCAAGGCTTTCTGCTTCCCTGGCACAAAACTAAAAGAATGAGGTGCTTCTCACTGTTACCTGGGCAGGTAGCTGTAGAGCAAGAGACTATTGAAATCACCTCATCTAAGCTGCGTATAACTGCACCAGAGGTAGCTTGCAGCAGAGAGCCACGGTCAGAAAAGCCATTCTTCTACTCTTTATGGACAGGATGATGCAAAACTCTGTGCTAAAGTAGTAACTTTTAGCAATCTGTTGGTAAGCAATATGATTAGTCAGGATTCTTCGCTCTGGGTCTGGATAGGGAAGGGGAAGCTCCAACAGATGTTAGGCCAGATAGTCATGGTTTGTTGGGTTTTTTGGTTTGGTTAGGGTTTTTTGTTCTCTGAAATGAGAACCCAGAGTAGCCCATGAGATGTTCAGCTCCTTATTCTTCAGAGAAAAAAACTTCAAATGTAATTGAAGTGTCTCTGAAATAAAGTTACATCAAAACAGAGATGAAAGCAGCATAAAGTGTGTATAAAAATATGATGTTCAGAAATATTGGCTAGCTTACCTATTTATGTATTTATTTAGCATGTTGCTTTCCCTGGCAGCTCTGACTTTCACAGCTAACAAACACCAAGGTGAAACTCTCCCCAGTGAGGCAGAGAGCCCTGTAACCTCTGATCCCTTCTGAGACACTGGAGTAAGGCACAGCCACACTGTGTCTGAGCAGCAGTGCAGCCTTATCTATAATGCACTGACTCTATTTATCACTCAGAACACTGAAAGAATTGTCTCAGTTTTTTAAGACACTATTTATAAGCATGCCATGACACTTGATCTCTAAGAGCATCTTTTCGTGTCCCATATAATTTTACATATTACATCATAGTGAGAATTGTAGAAGCTATTCAGAGATCATATTTACTTAATTTGTTGATTTTAAGGTTTTTTGAGGCAGAACCAAAGCTATTGCCTACTTGATTTTTAGCAGGAAAATTCAAGATTGCATTCAAGACTAAATTACTTGGAACCTTCCATTAATAATTCAAGTAGTCTTAATAAAATGTTAAAGCACATTAAAATAATTTCATGCTGATTTGAATTTTTTAACAACACTTCAGAATTAATTTAACTTTTCCTTAGTTCTAGTCTCTACTTTCTTATCAATAACATCAATACAGTGGGGGTTTGTTGGTTTATAGGGTGGTGTTATGGGTAATGACTACAACAGTAGGAAGTTTTAGTAAAGCCAGAAGGCAGACAGAAAAGAATGTGACCTGATGGGATACAGAAGGTTTGTAGCAGCTGGGAGGTAAGCTGGGTAAGAGCAGTTGTCAAAAAAAACAGCAATAAGATCAGAGAAACAGCTGTTCAAGTGCAGAGACAGGAAATAGCACTTGCAACCATGAAACCTGAATAGGGAAAGCTCAACACACAGAGATTACAGATTTTTCCAAGACTGGAAAGTCAGGAAAGAGAAGGAACAAATCTGGTGAGAAAAGGAGAGAATATAGATGAGGCAGAATGATAAAGAATTCAGATCCAATGGGGAATGTTTTAAGATTCAGTAACTGCTAAAAGCTTCTGATCATAATAAGAGATGTTGGTACCTGGACCATTTGCTTAACAGAACTATGCTATTATTCTACTTTGCAGGAGTTAAATGAAAGAAAAGCTACAGCATCCTGGGGGTACATATACTTCCAGATGCTTCCTTTACTTCTGAAGAAAGCTGTTCTATTTGCCAAAAACTTTTCTAAGGGTTGAAAACCACTTAGACACAGAGTTTGAAAAATTAAAAAAGGATGACAGCAGTAGACACTAAAATAAAATCTCTAGTCAATAGATGCAATATATTCTACAGCCTCTATTTGTTGGTTGTTTATTTAAGAAGAGCAGTCACAAAACAATTCCAGTCAAATGTAAGAATTACTGTTTGTCCAAATTTATACCATAATTAAAGCAGAATTCCAACTGCTATAACATTGTCTTCAGTTAGCATCAAAACCTCCAGTGTGGAATGTCAGTTGGAGAAGCTCATCAATAATGGACAGCAATACTGAACAATAAGTTCAGATGACAAGTTAAATTAAATATATAGAACCAGCTACTATTTCAGCATTCTTCAGAAATATTAATTTTGTTAATCACTTGTATTTATAGCAGTGTCAATAGCCACATTTCTACTCTAAATCCACCCTTCAGCTTGATGAGGAAAAGAAATAGTGCTCAAATATAACTATGGGAAATGGAGTTCTGATTATTTCCATTGCTTTCTTTTGGACTTTTTTCCAAGGAAATTTTCCCACTTCTTCCTGACATCCCAAATGGGAAGGTGTGCAGCTGAAGTGTTATCAGCCCTGTTTAGAATGTCTTTTTTTACTTGATTTATTAATATTATTCCTATTATAAATCAGTATGGTATCTGTCTCCACCCTCAATCCTTGTTCAGCTTGTGATCTGCAGCACAGTACACATAGATTACTCCAACAGCATTACCTACTCTTGCATTTCTATTACTGACCCTTCCCACTTAAAAGAAAAAGTCAGCATTTTCCCTTGCTGAGTTCCACTCCAGTTTGACTAGAGGTCACTGATGATACACTCTATGTACCATTTTGCAAACAATTACACACTTTCTTGACAGTGTATCTAGTCTAAATCTGACTACCTTGCTTATGAGAGAGTGCTGCATCAGAATCCCAAAAATACTTAGATATGACAACTGCTGCTTCTCCCTTAACCTCAAGGCCTGGTATACTACAGAAGGAAATTTTTATGAATCTACTGACTCCAGTTCTGTCAGGAAAAAAATCATCTGAGAGTCATGAATGTGCTATCAGTTCACACCATTGGTTATGTCGCAATCACTTCCATGAGTGCACAGAATCTAAGCTGACAGCAATAAGAGGAAGAACATCACAGTGTTACCAGACACAGCCTGTAACATGCAAATATTATTTGAATGATGCTTTGAAACAGGAATTCCCTCTTATACTGAAGTGCAGGGAAGGCAACTTTGCCAATCTTTCTGACACATAAAACTCTACTTTTGCAGTCCCTTGGTCATCTGAGAGTTAAAGCATGAATAACTGCAAAAGGAAAAGAGCTGCCAGTTTGTTGAATGATTTAATGAATGTGTGGTAAGACATCCCTGTGTAAGTTTAGACCATTTTTAAGTCATTGAGAAAAAGTGTTTTCTTTGTGTATGAACACAGTTAAGGAAAGCAGCAAAAAGATGATTACAGAACTCATTTTCTTGGGAACTGGATGATTAATTATAAAGTTATTGCACACACTGAAATGTGCATCTAAAGTATCTGTTCTGCCACCACTGCAGTATCACACAGTGTGATTTTAATTACCAATCACCTCTGTCCCATAAACCTACCTCCTCTGGCACGAAGGACAAGAAGCATTGCAGAGCAGACTTTGCCTCTACCTTAACAGAGTACAAATAAGGTTTCGAGGAACAGCACTCGATCACTGCCAAACAGAATTCAGAATCAGATGTTACTGCAGGAAATGTCAACTTTGGAATAATTTCAGTACTTCAAAGTGATTCCCAACATGAAGTATCTGCATATTTGTATGGCAAACATTTCTCACAACGTTACAGAGGAATATAGCATCTCTCATAAAGATTCTGGAGGTATCAACCACCAGAAACTTTTCATAACTGTTATTAATTTGGGAGAACACAATATTTCAGCAAATAAATCACCCACATTCATTTACCTTTATATAATAAAATAAAAGTATTAGGCAAAAACAGTTAGCTACAAAATGAAAACTATATCACAGGGAGAAAAATGGTTGACTGAAATTAGGGTTTTTTTAATTACTTTTAAGCATAATCTACACTACAAAGGGTTGCCAGGAAGGCTTGCTTCACTTTTCAGACTTTCATGTCCAATTTTTTGGTAAACATCATTTTGCAGGCAAACCAAAATGCCTCCTCCTGATTTATAACAAGCAACACTTCTAAATTAATTTCTTTAGGTTATCTTATATCAGAAAATTTGCATTCTGAAAATAGTCTGACAGATTTTTCTCTTAGCATTATCCCTTCTTTTTTTAATGACAAGTCTGATATAGCAAAAGCAAATACCTGAATGGTTATTGCTAGTCAATTTAAAATCCTTATACTTAGAAAAATCAAACTCCACTCTGGTACAAGCTTGTCCTTTGTTCTGCAGCATAAATGGAATTGATTTTGTAGCCCCAACATAAACACCATCAAAGTTCAATAGTTCCTGTAAGTTTAAAGAAAAAAAAAATGCATCAAAGCACTGTGAAGTCAATTTTAGAATTGAACATAATGTGTGCAATAATCACGAATTATAACACAATACCAGTATTGGTTAATCAATAGTCTTGCATATCCCTTACCATTAAAACCTTTCCAGAACATAAAACACAAGAGTTTAGAATTCAATATTAAGTCCAGTCACACCATCAGAAAAGTTTTCATCATTCAGTAAACAGATCAGTGGATTACATTTCCCCTTATTGCATTTTTTTGCTATAACTACCTTAAGAAACTCTCTCCTTTTATCATACTTATTCCAGATTGTCCAATTCAAAAGCTCAAGCTGTCAGCCAGCATTTAGTGAACTGCTATGTGTACATTTAGTTTTTAATCTCTTCCTAAGTTATTCTCTCTGATATGTTTCTCAGGAAGTCAGTATAGGAAAACATGAAAAAACTGAAGTAAGGAGGAGCCACTTTGACATCTAAGAAACTCTCTCCTTTTATCATACTTATTCCAGATTGTCCAATTCAAAAGCTCAAGCTGTCAGCCAGCATTTAGTGAACTGCTATGTGTACATTTAGTTTTTAATCTCTTCCTAAGTTATTCTCTCTGATATGTTTCTCAGGAAGTCAGTATAGGAAAACATGAAAAAACTGAAGTAAGGAGGAGCCACTTTGACATCTAGATATAGCAAATAGTCACTCTTTCTTTCCAAAGGCTACAGTGTCTTCATACTTACCACATCAATGTTGATTTCAGGCACCTCTACAAACCCATTGATCCTCAGCGCTAGGACTCCTGCGTCTCGCACTGCTACCTAAGGGAATGGACGACACTCTGTTTGTTAACAAGGTCATTTCAGCATCACTGTCTCACCAAATCTGTCAGAATTACATGAAGAAAAGTTATACACAAACAGACAAACTCTATACCACAGATACAGAGTGGAGAGAGACATTCAGTATAAATTATAATGAAAATATGAAAATAACCCTGACCTTATAATATAAATCACAGATTAGCTTCAACATCCTGCCAGAGGTATAATATAAATCAGATCAAACTGAGAGTCTGTTCTGATATTTTTAGCAGGACTGAGATGAAATAACAGCATGGCTTATAGCAGTCATCCTAAAAAGCATGAGAACATTGGAGATAGAATTCCAAAAGTTGTGCAAATGTACACACAAACACACAACATCACACTCAAAACATAAATTTCTTCCCGTTTTGCATACCTCCACTGTTACATCAAAACTCATTTTTGCATTTGGAGTGAAAGAGATTAGGAGCTCAGCACAGCCTCCCACAGGCACAACTCCTTCAGAGGGGGAGATTGTCATTCCAGGCAGAGGGTTTGAATCCAGAACCTTCACAAGCACAAACAGAAACACACTGAACAACCTGTCTGGGGTCACTTGATTTGGTTGGTGTTGTTTTGTTTATACCAATACATCTACCATAGAGACTTTATATTCTTACAAGGAGAACCTTCATAGTACATACTGCTACCTTGGACTTAGAAGTTTGGAGAAAAATACAGGTAAACAAAATAAAATAACAGATTTCTAAATGTGACTGTCAGTTTCTATTATGAAATAATTTTTCTCCCCCAGTTTGAAACTTCACATTCTGGTTTACAGGTTGTTTTCATTAAGTTATTAAAATTAAGGCTTGCTATCTAGTGCGTCTTCAAAATATTCTACAAAGCATTTTTTCAGTGACAAATTCATCACTTCTTATTTGACATTCCCAGTAAGAGATGGGACACAGAAACCTAATAGTGTATAGCTCAGTAATAATACTAGGAGTAAATATTCAGTTGACCCACAGTTAGAAAAGAGAAAATAGAATTTGTTCTCTTGTAATGCACACCAAACAGGTAAATTTTTGAAGTACAGCTACACAGGTAATAAAGACCAAGAGTAATTGTGGCTGGGTATGTTTGTTTGTCTTACTGACTATGCTGATTTTATTCTTTCAGGCTCATCCTCCACATATGTAGTAATAATACTGGCTATTCAGTGCTCACTCGATAAACGGAGAAATATGGTACAAATCAAAATAAATTAATTATGTTTCTTAGTCCCATAATATTGCAATAACAAAAACTCAGAAGGTTTTAATGCAAATTATTTTGCTCAACTAAATAAATACAGCAATTATCCTGTGATCAGGAGATCTAATGAGCTTGCTTCTTCAGAAAACCTGGCAAAAAGACTTTAGTAGGTATTTAATAACTGAGAACTCCAAACCACAAAGTGATCTGATAAAATTAACTCTCTCCTGCTCCCCACCCCAAGGAATGAAGCGTGCCAGAAATCATTTCAGCTTACTTGGAAGTATGCATGGTTGTGCCCTGTGTTTTGGAGAATGGCTGGCTTACAAGTAGACAAACACATTGGACTATGAATGAAGGCTATCCTTTGATCCAGAAACCGAACTTTAGTAGCACCAAACTGTTGCAAAAATAAAAAATAAAACAAGTAAACAACATAACATATTCCTAAGAACAAATAAATATTTGGCCTATTTTCTCATTACATAATGAGCTAATATACTTGGGAAGAGGCATAAATTGGAAGTATTCAAATAGACAAACACAGTCTAAATGTGAGATGAGATTTATTCAATGCACTGAACTTAGCTAGATTCAAATTGAACAGACACAGTCCCACAGATATTTCTGGACTAATTTCAAAACAAATAAAAATATTTTAATTACATTTCATTGAACAGCACAAGCTCCATTAATTCCAAATGTGTGATCAGGACAAGATACTTCAGAGATATCATTAGCAGCAGAAATGTCAATATTCTAATTTACACACATCCCAGTTTACATATGACAATTTCAAAAGAAGAGGAAGAAAAGAAAAAAGCTACTGGAGAAAAAAAAAATAAGAAAAAAGCAGGCACATCAAAAGGAAGAACATTAATTACCACACTATATATAAGGATCACTAAGCTGTGGCATTAACAGAAGTATAGCACTGAAAGCAAGAAAAAAGGCAAATTGTCTTTGCTTTGCATTCTCCATCATGTGTTTGGAGCATGTTCTTTTGTTAAGCAAGTCAAATAGAAGCCACGTGAAAATAAAATATTTTAAATACCTGATAATAGAAATATGTTTAAGGAATTACTTGTTTAAAAAGAAAACATACATTTTTCTTCTCTAAAGCTGCTGTACGAATTGTTACCTTTGCAAAACATTTCAACTTATTTTCCTTTCCTTTGTGCACACACAGGTTGAATTCTCCTGCTCCTGGGGAGTTGAACCCTGGATGCCAAACCACTTCACACTCCAGATCTCTAAAGGCCTCCACAAGTCCTAAATATTGTATAATTAGAAGTAACACAAGTACATTAAAGTGAAATGACCTACTACTGAAGATTAACCTACATTTCTCAGGTGCTGAACAGTATGATGACCTAAGTAAAATTAGGCTCTGAATTCTCATGTCAGTTGTTTAATCTGTTTATTAGTATCCTGCAGTAAAACACACTCAAAGTTCAGTGATATTTTTTAGTCACTAGTTACTCTAATAGCCAACATTAAAAACAAAAATAAAAGAACATATTCTCCTTCTTGTAGAATAACAGGTTTGGGAAAGAGCATATACATTTTCTTGCTTGCAACTGAGTCTGAAGTTGCATTAGCAGAACCAGAGCACACCAAGCTCCTAATCCACTCAAATCTTGTTTAACTATGGAATGCCAGTTCAGTTAGCAGTTAGTTCTTTAATAATGGAGCTTCAACATACTCCTGCAGATCACTATTTTTCAAAAGAAAGCAGGCAAAATCCAGTGTCTCACACACTTCTAACATATGGATCCATAATGCAAATGCACACTAAGCCCAGATTGAGACCCAATGTCTTACTCAGCCTGTTTACATCCATTTAGCAGCTTCATTTGTACAGTGCTTTTGGAAAATTTCCTATCCTGCTGAGCTGGATGATATTGCTAAGTGCCATGAAATAGCTGCCTCACTTTTGAAATATCAGCAATCTGTGCTGAGAAAAATGGTTACATGAGCACTGCTGGCTGGACATGGGAGGAGAGACTGGACTGAGCATGCACTCAGGGTAGGGCTTGGACAGGGAGTGCTGCTGCAGTACTGATGCTATGATACTACTTTTTGGGCCACACTGATCTAAAATCTACACCCAAAATCTACACCCAAATCTAAAAATACAGTTTATAGTATCAACTAAATGTTTGCCTTATTTAATGCTGTCAACATTTAAGACACAAGCACACAGACTGTATTTGTGTAGTGTACCTTTGGCTGGCCTTATAGAGAATGCAGATTCTCTACGTGCAGGTTTCCAAGTAAACTGAGCAGGATGGTTTCTGGGATTGTATAGCGTAACAGTTGTCCTAAACTCTGTCTCTGCCAGGTAGCCAGGAACAGGAGGTACCATCAGTTCCCTTGCAGATAGCTCCAGTTCAACAGGCACTGCTTTTGCAACTACCAGCACATGCCGAAGGTGTTGGCTGTTTATTTTGTAAGTGAAAGACCTGTAACATAAAATAATATATTTCTCAATATTTGTATGCATTTATTATATTGTAGTCAGAGTAGGATTTATGTGAAAAGTAACCATTAGCAAGAAAACACTGAACAAAACAGTTGAGTGTGAACATGTAGTTAACATTGACAAGAGAAAGAAAATTGCAATTGTTTTCCATACTAGTTAAATCCTGTCAAAAGTGAAGAGCATCCCAAAGGATGATCAACCTCATACAGTTATTTTAGCAACATTAGTAAAGTGAGAGTTCATACCAGAAGGCTAGAAAACAGTTTGCCTATACATTTTACCATGAGCTGCATCAAAATATCTGAGCATAGATGCAGTGATCTAAAACTGTGCTGGGAAGAGCACAGAACTTTTCCTAAAACTTCTAACAGATAGACCATAATAGCAAACTTTTTTCCCATGGTATAGCTGTAGGGACAGGGTTTTGGTTGGTTGGTTGTTGCTTTTAAAAAGAACAAACTAAGAAACATCACTGCACTAAGAAAATTTTGCAACATGAAACTGCATTAATTATTGCAATGTCACCATAAATGAGTGTGCACCATTACAATTTAGCATGATTACACTTTGTTTAAACTAGCCAGGGGATTTTTTTGTTCTACTACAGCCAAGAAAATGTGTAAATCCAGAGAAATATAAGAAGCCTTACCTTTTAAACATTCCAGGAGTGTTTGTCTCAAATACAATTTCAATGTGAGTCTTTGTAAGAGGAGGTACCACCTGAGATATTGGACATGTATTCTGCAATTCCTCAATTTCCATCTCAATTTCTACCCATATATGAACTGACAAGTTATTGATGATGTGCAGTTGTTTAGCTGTTGTGGAGTTCACACAAACTTCACCAAAATCTATAGTAGAAGGACCTAAAACATATGAGAAATACAATCTTCAACATTAAAAAAGCAAAAGTTACGTAAGGAAACATAACTACTGACACACATATTTCCATTCCTCAAATTAAAAAATTAGTCAGCTACAACAATCCTATAGCAGAACAAACTCTCACTAAAATTTGGAAGCAAATACCATGCATTTCTGTGCATGTTTTCAGTAGTACAGCTCAAAGCCCAGGACCAACCTTTATCTCTGAATTGTGCTTGGTTTAACCAGCTATTAAGATAGGAAAGGCAATGTGCTGATTACTAAAGGTACTACTAATAACCATAAGTCCTTCTTTTTGTTAGGTAGATATCTAAATGGACAAACAACCAGCAATTCACTAAGGGTTTATGTATGTAAACCCAAGATTGCTCCCTGATGTGTGAGTTATTTGGTTAGTAACTCATGCCATTTGATGGTCACAGAATTATCTCATTACTTAATTTACTGCTATCACTACTTTTTGTGGTGATCTGCAAACTTTAGCATTCATGGCACTCATCAAACATCCTACAAAACTCTCAGTACTTTTTCTTTGCTTTATTCTACCTTTCCACAAGTATATCAGTACACACAGCTACAGTAATGAAGTTCTGTCGTGACTGAAAACAAAAAAAGCCCAGAAAGTACTGAAAATTTTCATTTTGCTGCTAAACAATTTTACTGAAGAAAAGCTGATCTTAAAATAGTCCTATGGTAGAACCAAGTGTTGTTGACAGAGGAGTCCCTCACAGGCTTTAGAAGGTGTTACTCCCCATCACAGAGCATCCCACTGAAATTATTTTGAAGGAGGATCCAGAAATTTACTTTTTAGGTGTATCAGTGTTTCCTTTTAATTACCAGGACCATTCTCAGCACTCCCATGAATCTTGCTGCAATTAATAGTGGTCCAGATACTAACCAATAACAAGGCATAAGGGTGTGAGCAACTCTCATACTTTGCTGTATTGATTTCTCTGTAATACACATGCACAGCCTTTAGAGGAAACACTCCTTTTACATGTTCATACCTAATCATCTCTCAGTATTTTCTGAGAAGTACAAAGCTTTAGTTAAACACTGCTGCAGTTATCGAGCTGACACCAAGTGAAACTATTTTCTATATAGAGTGAACAATTATAAATTGTGTTACTATAAGTGTTCTTATAACAACTACAAGCATTTAGTAATCGAATTAAAAATCTTACCAATGAGTATCTGATGAAGCTGCTTGTGTGTCAAAGTTAGACTACAATCTTCTTTCTCTTGGGCAGAAGATGGCACAGCACTAAGCACATTCCAAACCTGTGACAAGCACAAGACACCTCATCAGAGCAGGATCAAAATTCTTGTGCTTTTTTATATGGCAAACACATTATGTTTACCTTACTTCTCAAACATTTCACTTACTTCTTTGACTGAAGATTTAGAATCAATTGCAGTCAATTTTTGACTAGTTAATAAGCAACTGTCATCCAAAGGAAGCATTTTGCCTCGTCGCTTCTCCGTGAGAAGATCTGTGACTGACACTTTTGGTGACTGAAGCCCTTCAGCTGGTTCAAGACCTATGTCCACAGAATTATTATAAATATAATGCTGCCTACAGGGAAGGGAGGAAAAGAGAATATGTAAATCTACAAGTTTGAGAATTCCACATTCTACATATTAAATTATCTAATACTTTTAACAAACAATAATACTTTAAGTAGGTATATTCCATGATTTAAAAAAAACCCTCAAGTTCTGAAAATGCCTTGAAAAGTCTTTTACTGTTTTATTTAGGCAAGGAATAACATCTGTTGCACATCTGTGGCAACTGCTTAGTTAAACAGGCTGCAAGTATTATGGCTACCTAAATACAAATATTGCAACACGTCTAAAATACCCCTTAAAGAACAATTAAGCTGCAAAATCAAACACTTAAAAGTTAGCAACTGGCAAGGTTACAAAGCATCCTTTAGTGGTCTGTCTCTGAACTGGGCCACTTACAGGCTAATTTGCAGAGCAATTAAATTTTTGGTCCAAGTTCAACTCCAATAAATCAATTTCACCTGCAACAAAGCTTCAAAACCTCCAGAGAACTTACACAGATGTTTTGTACCAAGTATTCAGAAAACTATTACTATATTTGATAGTAACACTGAAATTCAAATGATCACTGACATTTTTCTTTCTGTTCTTGCTGCTCATGCACTGAGTTCATTCTGCACATACATACACAGCCCAAAGTATTTACTTCTCCTTGAAACAAAGCCTTACCTAGCAGCATCTCTCTGTAAACGACGCTGTCTTAAACCAGAGATGAAGTCCAGGTAGTATTTCTTATCTGCTTCTTTTGATAGTCTTTCACGGTCAGTGTAAGAAAATTCTGGATCTATGTAATTATATCTCTCAGTCTTTGTGAAAATAGTCCTAAATGTTTAAAGAGAATTGTAGTTTTACTACATGTGTAAAACAATTCTGGGTCTTCTTCAAATGAAAACATATTGATTTTGAGATAAATCATTATTTCATTGCAAACACTCTTTTTATCACATCTGATTATTAATATTTCACCTTGCAAAGGCAGCCATAGAAATGAAATATTGCAACTGTAATACCTACATTTGTAGTTCCATGTAAGAAAAGCAACTCAAGAAATTTATGTGCAAGAGACTCGTGAATGCAATGAATTTTAAAGGACTTCCAGCCTGAAAAAATACCTAGTGAGCTGTCAGATAAGTAACTGATCTTGATCTACTACATGATATACACAAATGTGCCATCTTAAATATGAGCTGAACATAATTTTTACCTGTACTTTTTGCCCTGTTCCCCAGGCCTGATGCTGGCAGCACGGTCATTGGGAAAGGCTGTAAGTGCATCATCCTCACGGTCCCTGTTTGCCTGGTGAGCATGAATTTGTGTTTGGGCTGATTTAAGCATTGCCACAGGTGCTGTATCAGTGCTCTGCCCTCTGCCACCAGCTACAAACTGTCCAGTTGCATTGGTAATCATTGGTGTTATACCTTCAAATTCAAGTAATGGATTGATCATTATTTTAGTCATTGTTTTGTGTACATACAACTGAGCATTCCTTCGAGGAGACATTACTTTTTACAAGCAAACTAAAAATAGTAAAAAAAAAAAATCTCTTTTAAACTGTTAAAAATGCACTTTTAAAACATTTTATCACTCGTCACTTATGTTTTTAGCATCTTACCAGGATTAACTGTGAACAGAATGTTTCTTCGCTTAGGTTTGCACACACCAATAAAGGTCAAATATATTTGGTCAATGGATTTTGTCTTCAAAACATGTAAATTGTTTTTCTCTAGTCCTTTATCAATGATATCAACAATTTGCTTCACTTCAAATGTTCCTATTTGACGTGGAGAAAATGAAAACATCACATCCTGGAACAGAAAATCATTATGAGACATATGAGGCAGAAAAGCAAAGAGGCAAATTTTATGTAATTCTCTGTACAACTGAGTCACTTCTCTCCACGCTTAGCTCTAAGGCAGGTGTTAAATCCTGGACTTTTAGAATATGCTAACAGACAAACAAAAATTAGTCAAATAAAGTAATGTTGCTACACATTGGAACATGCTAAAGTCACACTTGCGTATTTCTGGGATAAACTGGTACATCTTCTGCCCTGAGTTACTGGTTTAGAAAATTATAAATGTCTCCATATTTGACTTAAAATTCAACAAAGTTTCTTCCATTGAAAGAAAAGCTATCTTACTGGAATATTTGTGATTTAGTGAAAGAAATTAACAGGATCCTGAGAATATTTGAGTATAAATCAATCTTCTCAAGCCAGTAAAATAAGAAAACTAAAGCCAGGAAAAACCTTTGGAAAGTTGCATTAGCACTACAGTTATTTTCTCCCAAATTTAATAGAACATTCGTTGCTTCCTGGAGTACAGGAAAGAAAATTAAGAGACCCTACAAAATGAGAAAATATATATTTGCCCAATATTAAATGTCATTGCTCCTGAAATTAAACTGATCTGGTTTACTTTCCAGAAATTCCACTGCTTACCCCTGTAAAATAATCTGCCTAGCTACATAATCTAAGGCAAAGAGGTATTTACCTGTGCAGATTGTGGTTTAATTTTTCCTTTTCCAGGAGAAATGTTAAAGTGAGCACTCTTGCGGAAGCTGAACGTTACTGGAAGGAACTCAGATTCATTTTTCAGTGTGCATAGAATTTGTCTCTGTTCACCCAAGTAACAGTCCATAAAATTAATAACTGGTCCCAGATTAAAAGTTAACATGACAGGAAGTCCAGAACCCATCAAAGCCAAGTCTGTGTGATGAGGATGATTCACTGCATTAGACAAACACAAAATCAAACAAACAAAACCCCTCACACACCTATTGGCTTACAAACAGAAAAGCCATGGCTGCAAAAATAAAGTGATACCATGATACAACATGATTTATAAAGCAATTTTCTATAAACTTAACCATACTAATAGCAGTCAATGTCTTCCCTCCCTAAGGAAACTGAGGATGATCAAATATGCCCTTGAAAATGCACAAAACTGGCATTACACTAGAGCTAGTGCTCTGCAAATGGCTGGGGGTGGATTTTTGTGTCCTCCAAATATCTACATTTATAATTAAGCTCTAGATGTTCACTGGTAGCAAGTGTATTCATGGCACATGAGTCCCTTCTTTCTACTCACTGTCCCAAGATGTTTTGGTGCTAAAGTATTAGAGCTGTAAGTTACAGTAATTTATTCTTATTTATATAAAGAAATAAAAAAGTCAGGTTTACCATAAAACTGCTAAGAAGATGAAAAAAACATTTTAGAAATTAGGAAAAAATCAAGATATAGAGTTCTATCACTGTGCTGGTTTGGGCTGAAATGGAGTTAATTTTCTTCACAGTGACTAGTACGGAGTATGTTTAGAGTTTGTGCAGGGCACAGGGTTGATAATGCAGAGGTGTTTTTGTTATTGCTGAGCAGAGTTTACATAGAGCCAAAGCCTTTGCTGCTTTCTGTACTGCCACACCAGCAAGGAGGTTGTGGGTGCATGGGAGATTGGGAGGAGACACAGCTGGGACAGGTGACCCAAACTGACCAAAGGGATATTCCAGACCATGGGACATCATGCTCAGTATATAAGGTGGGAGGAAGAAGGAGGAAGGGGAGGATGTTTGGAGTGATGGTGTTTGTCTTCCCAAGTCACCGTTACACGTGATGGTCCCTGCTCTCCTGGAGGTGCTGAACACCTCCTGCCCATGGGAAGCAGTGAATTAATTCCTTGTTTTGCTCTGCTTGTGTGTGCAGCTTTTGCTTTCTCTATTAAACTGTCTTTATCTCAACCCAGGAATTTTCTAGCTTTTACCCTTCTGATTCTCTCCCCAGTCCTGCTGGAGGGGCAGTGAGCAAGTGGCTGAGTGGTGTTTGGTGGCTACTGGGGTTGAACCACGACAATCATCCATATACATATTTCTGCTGGTGACAATAGATTTCTGAGAACATACTTGAGGTTGCTGTTGTACCATCACTGGGGGCCTGCAGATAACCATCTTTCTTCCCAACAGTTTCAAATCTCAGGAACAGGACATAATCTTCTCTCAGTGATGAGTCATTCACTCCAAAGCCCCTTTGCAATTTCCTGCAAGAGTCACAATCTCTAATGACAAGATGGGAGGGGAAAAAAAAACCCCAAACCTCTAAACCTCAACCCACAAAAAAAAAAAAAAAAAAATCAAGGCTTATTTTTCAGCATCCAGTCTGGTTTCTTTGCTGTCTGTTACAGCTTGAACAAATGATCTTTGTACTTCCTTTCAGAAAATGGAAAGAGTAACAAATTTAAGCTCATCAATATCTGTGTACTTATTGTAGTAGTCATTTGATACATTTTCCAGCCTACAACAGTTTTCTAAATAAGTATTACATGTATAATAACTACCTATATTTAGAGATTAAGGGAAAAACAGCAAGAGTGCTTTGCCTTTTCCTTATCCTGTTCCTTTATGCTTAGTTGGTTTTTAATGGCGTGACAGCTCTCCAGAATATGTCAATCTCTTAGTGATTAATGTCTGAAATCTTTCATAATGCTGCACATCTAGTATATATTTATTACATAAAATTGCAGTCATTACAAAGACACTTAATTTGACACTGTGTAACTGTTAACAATCTTTAGACATTCATTGTATTTAATAAGAGCAGCAGTTACTTCCCTTGGCAAGATCTAATAACATTCTTTTCTCACAAAGTGAGCTTGACCAATTCTTGATCCAAATACATCCTTAATGTATCAATAATTGGATCAATAAAATCATAGAACCACTTCAGACTTTGCTTTCCCATTTGCAGTATCATGCCAAGCAATTTCTTTTAACGCACATAAATACATAACAAGTTATTCAGAAAAAAAAAACTGCAGACACATTATCACAGAACTATTTTCTCTAACACAGCTCTTACAGAATAGTTCGGACCAATGAACCTGTGTGTGTGTCTTAATTTGTATCACTCACTCACTTTGGACTAAAGCACAAAGTAACTAAAGATTTCTCATAAGGTAGCAAAGTTCCTTGACTGGGATTGCACAAGATCAAGGTGGAAACATCTATAGCTCTGTTCTTCAGGCATAAGTCCTGTAAAGCAGCATCTGTACTCCTCTGAAGATCTGTCCCCTAAAAAATAACCAAAATGTGGAATAGCTCAGTCTGTTCTGCTTTCCCTTTTGGTTTGGTTTTTTCCTACACATACATATTTTCATGTACAAGTGGAAAGACATAACATCAGAAATAGCACTGACACAGTTACACATCACATTGCTAATGAAACAATCTTTATACATCAATTTCATGTCAATGTTTTGAATTCTCTTTTATAAAGATGATGTTCATTCGGATGATTTCACTGAGAAAAGCAAGTGAAACCACAGATGCTTAACATCTTAGAACACCAAAATGTATTTTGATAACTCCTACTAAATAACAAGCAAACGAGTAGGATTTCAAGCAATCCGCTCAAAAACCCCCAACAAAACCAAACAAACACGTC
This sequence comes from Acanthisitta chloris, assembly GCF_000695815.1. Lineage (NCBI taxonomy): Eukaryota > Metazoa > Chordata > Aves > Passeriformes > Acanthisittidae > Acanthisitta > Acanthisitta chloris. Next base: position 6,746 of record NW_008683604.1, on the reverse strand, counting down.
CAGGGAATGCCCTTCACATTGTTAAGGTAAAATGTTACATAGCGAAATTAAAATATTTGAAAAATTCAATTCCAAGGTGAAATTAGACTACAAAATGTGTTGGTTGGACAGAAGTTCCAGAAAGCTTATTGATCAGGAAATACTACAACACAGCCAACAATACCAAGAGATGAATGTGGAGAAATAAAAAGTGCAAAAGGAGAAATGAAAATAAGTTTTCAATTAAATGAAAACCCAAACAGTTTCTTACCATCTCTCCTCCAATGGCATTGGCTTCCAGTACTGCTACCCAGTCCATACACTCAGGACTGTCATTGTATAAAGATATTTGTTCAGTCTTTGAAGCCCCAAAGTAAACTGGTCCAAAGTTAATGCAGTTCAGTAGTTTTTCACAAGGCATTCCTAGAACTTTAAGAACCTGTTCAACCACAACAGCTTTGATCCATACTTCAGTGCATCCACAACCTTCCAGCTGTACTCTGTCAGGAAGAGCAGCAAGCAACAACAGATAATGGAGAAAAATGTTAGAAATAATCGCTTTGGCTAGTTTTGTTTGTGTTAGAATCTGTGCAAAATAAAATGAACCAAATCAGAGCATTTAAATCATTGCCTTTCCATAGATAAAGTCAGGGGGAGTGGAGAGAGGAGTGTGGACTTGGCAATGACTTACAAGGAATATTACTAATCAGGAAAAATCACACATTACATGGTGCAGTTCTGGGGAGTTTTTTAGGTTTTTTTCCCTTTTTTAATGTTTGAAAGGATAGGAATGACACCTGAAAAGAATCAGAGGTGTCCAGAGATGACACACTGCTCTTATTTCTGAGAATCTTTGCATCAAGATACCAAGTTCAGCATATAATACTTAGTTTTCTGCTAGGGAATTGGAGCTAGAAGCTCATCTGAATAAGCATAAAGGAACTGCTGCTGGTCCTCCCCAAATGCTTGATCTTGAAGATATCACAAATCACCAATGGATCATGTAGACATAGAACAATTTTTCATTACTAGAATTCTGTTGGAACAAAGCATATGTGTTCTTCATGAACAAAAGAATCAAGCTGTAATATACCTTATTCTTGTAACAGAATCAACTGTCCTTTTGAATAGCCTTTGAGATGACAAAATAAAAAGTTTCAAATACTCTTTGTTTTGAATACTCACTTGCATAACTACACAAGGGATCTGGGAGAGGATCTCAAACTCTCTAAATATCATCTTTCAGCTTTTGAAGCATGATTATAAGATACTTCAAGACAAATTTCAAAAAACTCTAAGAGTAGATTCCTCTGAGAATAATCTTGCTTGCACATAGAAGGAAAATGTTTAGGGAAGGTGGTAAATGGAAATAACCAAAGGGGTTTTCATGAAAACTGCACTATTTCTTCAAGTTAAACTCCTGTTAAATACCCATTGCAAGATTTTAAATATTACTCTGTTTATTCAAACACATACATACAAACACCTGTATACACATATTTGTGAAAGGCTGGACAAGAAAACATAACATTTCATTTAGTCTAAAGAATATAACAATAACTACTAAGAAATGCCAAATTCACTGACAGAATTAGGTAGAATTTAAAGCAGGAAATGGGTGAAGGATGAAATCTGAGCTCTGTGTAGTTACATTCTCTCAGTTTAATAGATAAATTATCTACTAGACAGCAGAAGACAGCAGCCAAGAGTAAGTGGTAAAGAAGTGGTGGCAGCCTAGACAGCAAAAAAAAGCCAAAAGCACGACATGTAGCAACCAAAAGGTTGAAATTTAATAACTAAAGAAAATATCATATGAAGGAGAATGTACCAGTAGCACAGTTAACATCTTCTCTGTCACTCTAATAGAATTTTTCACCTATCATTTCATTTCCTTTTCCCACAAACTGCCAGAAGCAAGAACAGGAAGAACTGAAGTCAACCCTAATGACTTAAAACATACCAGGAAACTTACCTCTCAACACTCCCAAAAAAATCCAACAATCCAACAAAGCAACCACACCTTATTCACACCTCATCTGAAGACATTGTGCACTCCTGGAAGAGTTCAGGGCCAGGCTGGGTGGAGCTCTGAGCAGCCTGGCCCAGTGGGAAGTCCCTGCCTATGGCAGGGGGTTGGCACTAGACAACTTTAAGGTTCCTTCCAACCCAAAACATTCTGTGATTCCATAAGGTACACATTTTAAAAAGATCTACTCTTAAAACAGTTCGCAAATACAATCTCTCCATTAAAAGCAATATACACCAAAGGGCATCATCATGTTCCTGTGACTCCTGAAACACAGAGCTAAAAGAAAACTATCAGTTACAGAAGCTAATAAAAGTAAGGAATACAGGATGTGTAGAAAGGTGAAAGATATAGAAGCTCTTGGCTAGTTTTATTATGAGAGATGTGCAAACATCCCATATCACTATGACTTAAGAGAGATCTTTATTAACACCACCAGGTACACAATTTATTCAGCACTGTTCTGTGGAGATAATCATCAAATTAATGTAATAGAAATAAATGTGTAAGACAGAGACTGACAGGAGCTAAACTTAGACAAATAATCATAATAAAGACTAGAATTAATAACAGACAAAAATGTAATTTATAGAGCTGGATTTCTTCAGTTTCACTCACTTTATTGCTTCTTGGATGATTCTGGGTACATCTGTGCAGATATCCACATTAACCATCTTTACAGATTTTGGCTCAACCACTCCACTGGTAGGTTTTATGTTAAGCAGGACAACTCCATCATATGATATTTTAAATTTACCTAAAAAAAAACCCCAGAGTAACAAACAGAATGGTACACAATACAAAGTTGTAGATGTATATCTTTCTATTACACACTTGAAATTACACAGCATGTAATACTGACGTTGACAAGCAGCACATTTTCCTATGAAAACAGAAAACATGGAGTTAACCTTTTCCAAAACTATTTCCAACACGGAGTAGACCATTATTTCCAGGCTGTCCAGTGGGAAAGCCAGAGAAATGGATTGTTTGGACCATATAAACATTCTTTATGTTTCCTACTTTCCTTGCCAGGGTCCCTCACAGAAGCTGAAGGATGTGCACGTTGTAAAAGCTGTATGATTTCAAAAGCTATGGCAGAAAGCTAAAAGATCTATTATCTTCTAGCAATGAATACAGCTCTATTCCCATCCTAGAGGACTTCAGCTCGTAGGTGTTTAACACACAGCCCTGGGGATCACAGAAGCACAGACAACAAAGCAGACACAGATGTGACTTGCTGCTGCTTATGTTGGACATGCTAAGCCAATAAGCAACTATTATTTTTACGTCTTTCAAGATGGGACTCAAAAGTAGACAACCCATAAAATTTGCAAAGCTCTAAATTAGTTTTTCTTCCCTAAGTGGAAACCTAGTACTACCTATAGAAGCAATGGGACATGTGTAACACCTTCAGCTACAATACTGATAATCTGCATAACCCAGAACTTCACCCAATTTTGACTTGGTCACTGAAGTGTTAACCTGCATAAAATTACGTTTTCCAAGAAAATGAAATATTTTGATGATTTAAGGCATATTAAACATTTACCTGAACATGATCCATGGTTAGCAATACTAAACTCTTTACTAATTATTTTACTGTCTGCAACCACTTCACCAAAATTAACCTCTGACTCAGTTTCCAGACAACAGTGTGGAACTGATCTGCAGAGAAAAGACAAGGTTATATTTCCCAAAATTTGAAAATACCTTTACACTTTTAAAGAAATTTATTAAGTGGAAGACAGCTCTCTTTTTGCCCTGAACTTTGTTCTAAAACATGCACCTTATTTTTAGAATTAGGCAACATAGATTCCATATAATCCAGTTTTGCAAACATGAACAATTACTGCAAAATCTTTTATATAAGTGATTCCATAGGAAGGGAAGAGATTAAGAGTAGATGTTAACTTGTTTAATGATAGAGAATTAAAAGGCATCAACATTATCACAACCAATGTAGAATAAAGCAAAAAGAAAATTCCAGACTTTCTATGATATTAGAGGGACATCAGCCCAAAGAACTTCTTACCCATGTGCTGCTCTGAACAAAAGAAATTTACTTTTGTAAAGAAACTTACTATTTGTTTTCCATGCAATTGGCAGTCTAAATACAAGCCATGTCTGACATGTTTAGCAAACTTTCCACAAGATTAAACTGCAAATACACTTTCCACAAGATTAAACTGCAAATCCTAACAGCAGCACATGAACTTTTGAATATCATACCCAGACAGGGGAATATCAACTGCATCATCTTCTACTAAAAGAAGTAGTTTATCCTGAAGATCTTCTTCACTCTCAGGATGATATTCCACAAAAGCTGTAAGTTGAAGTCCAGATGCAATGGGTTTTTCTGGATTTTCCACAATCAATTTAAACTGCAATTAAAACCAAAAATTAATAATTTTTACATTGTTGCACATTTCTAGATTAAGAAGGGTATACACGAGGTTCATTTTCAGAAGAATATGCAGATAGACTTAAAATTTGCCACCAACTTTATAATATGCAGGATTTTATAATTTAATCTCCCTATTTACTGAAGTTCAGACTTTTTACAGTAAAAAAGAAACACAGAATGAACTTGCAAAATTTTCTAGGCTTTCCAAGCTCTTCCCAGTGTCACAATAAACCTTCCCAAACAACACAAAATTAAGTCATCTACTACTCAGTGAAGATTTTTAGTACCTAAGAAAATAACAAGGATTAAGTCTCAGTTCAAAGCAAAAAGGAGAC
>NW_008683604.1:0-1887 GCF_000695815.1 Acanthisitta chloris | reverse complement strand
AAAGAGAAAAGCACAGAAGCAGCTGACAGAAAACACCTTTCTGCTCTCAAAAAATAACCTGGATTTGTTGTTGTCAGAAAGCATCTCTTTATATCCAAGACCTCCTGCACCTTTCCTTGAGCAGAACACACAAGTGACCCATGGCACACAGCAGGAAAACCAGCAGTCCCCACACTCCTAGGGAAGTCTCACAGCAAAGTCAAGACCTTCTCTGGTGTTTCAGTCTCCTTACAATTCACATCACTGTGTGCACAATGGGCTCCTGCTCTTTCTGTCCAATTTAAAAATGCTGATTTCTGATAGACAATCTTTCCAGCATTCTCTAAGTTTTCTGTTCTAATTCATGTTTGAAATATGCACACATAATTTCCTACTTGCTGAATTTGTTATCTGAGCACCTCCTTCTGTTCCTTTTGAATTTTCCTAGCAGTATAAACACTCAGCTAAAGAAAATTTGTCATGCAATGTGCACCATGATTATGGGTTTGATTTTGAAAGAGATGCCATGTTTTCAATTTGAAGTGTGGAAAATTTATCTCTTCTCTAAAGAGTCTTAAACATCCAAGCACATTCATTCTATACAAGGGGAAATTAATATATTCTACTAGAAGTTTCCAATGAAGCCTATGGAAAACTGCTTTGTGAGCTGAATGCCTTGAAAGGTATTATTTGGCCATGTGCTGTGAGAGCTCAAGGAAGGCTGTTTTTCAGTTCTTGCACTCTATGAATGTAACACCTCAGAAAATTTTTCAGACAAGTCATACACTCCAGAGCCCTGTAATCACAGACAGCAACACAAGGTCTGGGAGTGACAACACAACAGTCCTTTCTGGAACTGAGCATGTGAAGTGGAATCTTGTCCCCTAACTGTCAGTGTGGTCACCACATACAATAGCATTAAAATACACAACAAAAGGCACAAGTTAATCACAGAGGTAAAACCTCCTAAGCTATGATTGAGTAACCTTTTCTCTTTTCTAAAATTGACTCTGCCTTTCCACTTCTGGGGCACATGAAAAATTGATAAGGCTGATGAAAACTAACAAAATAAAATAAGCACAGCCCTACCAAATCAAAAACTCTCGACAGTTTCCAGTTCATACCAAAAGTCTTCAGCTACAGTGCAATAAAAATCAAGCTGCTACTCTTGTCCTTCTGTTCAACCCCAGATGCCAATTCAGCCCAACCCTTTGACCCTAATTTTGACATCATTAACAAATAATAAACTGCTAACCACAGGTGGGTTTTGCTGGACCCACAAAGGTTACAAGTCAAGGGCTAAAATGGTTGGAATTGTAAAGAAGAATTTGCCATTAAAACATAAGTGTGTGCAGTATTTCCAGAACTAAACAGCTGCTGTTAATAGCAATTATTCTCTCTTGAGAAAAGATTGTAAAGTCCTCTTCTCTGAAAGAGGTCTCAGCAAGCACCACAAAGGGACTGTTTCAGTCAAAAAACTCAGAATACAACAGGGAAATGAAGTTACAGAGCTGTTAGTCAGCCCTGACTGACAATGGAAATCCAAGCAGAAACAATTTCAAAGGCTATGCCCTTCAGCTGGGTTGGAAGGCTTCACAGATTTGGGGTTCACACCACAACAAAGTAATGCATCTCCACAGGGTGTTCCCCAAGGGAATGTGGAATCCATGGGCTTCTTGCAGGATAAATTCTGCAGAGTGCAAAGCTACCCAGGAAGGCTCATCAGGATCTGCTTCCAACAAGGGACTTGATCATAGAATCACTAAGGCTTGCAAAGCCTTTGAGCCCAACCATCGATGGTTAATGTAGTAAGACACACAAGAAATCCTGTTGCCTTCCACGGTAACTACGAAATAAACAAGGAAACTCTCTCCTACTCCTCACAACCCCGGGAAGAGAGAGATTTGG
>NW_008683603.1:0-750 GCF_000695815.1 Acanthisitta chloris | reverse complement strand
TTCGAAAACTGCATTTTATGATCAGTTTTATTAATGCGAAGATATTTACTTTATTTCAATAAAGTATTTTATGAACTATCGCTCTGAGTAACGTAATGCCTTGGGGTTATTTTTTAATTTAGAAAAAAATTGTTATTTTTTTTCTCCCCGCGGAGGCAGGTTAGACATTCAAACCCAAGTTCCAGGCAGATTTACAGAGTGAGAGCGAAGCGCAGTGGTACAGGGAAGATTCTCCCCTCGATTTCCCCGACGGCTTGGCTGCCCGTGGCCGCAGGAGGCCGAACCCGCAGTCTTTGCTCGGGCAAATTTGGAGACTTTCGCATTTTAAAGATTCGTTAATTGCTGACAAATACGTTAATTAACTTCTCCACTGCGCATCCTAAATGATACTTTAAAAAAATGCTCTTCGTGAACGGCTTCGATGAAATCCTGGCGCTTTGTTGTTTGTTTTTTTTGGTCTTATTCCTTTTTTTCTTTTTTTTTTTCCTTTTGTGCTTGTTTTGCCCGAGTCCCTGCTTCAAGTTTCCCACCGGGATGTCAGATTACAGAGCATCTACCGAGACATGCAATTACCGCCATCCTGCTAAAAAACAGCAGCACCGAGGGAACGGAGAGGCGGAGAGTGAGGGCAGGGGAGCGGAGTGGGGCTGCAGTGAGCGGCGGGAGAGCCCCAGGCTGAGTCTCTGCTGCAGGGGCCTCTCCCAATTAACGGCGGTAATTAGCGGCCGCGGCTCGGGGGCTCGTCGGTGC
>NW_008683602.1:15563-37811 GCF_000695815.1 Acanthisitta chloris | reverse complement strand
GTGCTGTGTGATTGCACTTAGGATGATAATTAACTAAGACAACTTTACAAAAAAGACACCTTTTGCCTTTGACCTTGTGTAATCAATGTTATCCTAGAACATGGGCAGAAACTTTTAAAGGGTGAGAAGTGAAAGTCATACAATGTTTTGCACCTGGCTGCTGCTTCTATTGCTTATTTCTATAGGGTAGTGTATCCTACCTGTGTTTCTACCCGCAGAACTGCCACCTTTACACAGCTTTCCATGATACAGAGCTGTGTTAACTGGCAGATCCATTTTCCTTCGATGTCATGGGTGGCTGGGACAGAAAATTTCCTTTTGTAAGTTTAATGCTTCGAACAACAATATCTTTCTTGAATCATACCAGTTTCACAGAATAATATGGCTACATATACACTAGAGTACTGATATCTCCTTCTTCTCCCTTCCCCTCACTGTCAGTATCTCCCCAATTTATACCTTTATTTTTGTATACTTTAGTTATATTGTTACAAAGAAGCAAACTGTGTCTGCTTTTATTAGGCAGAGGATGGGAGAGGAGGAAAATATTTCTACAACAAATGGACACAGAGAATGATTTTTCATAAAGTTATCAAAAGGAAATATTTGAACACATTTTTATATAATTTATGAGTACAAGCATGTTGTGCTATAGACAACTATGGTCTGTTGTCCAACAAGTGAATGAAATAGAGGCAGATGGCAATACATTAACGTGTTTATTCCAAGAGGCTCAGCGCCAGCTGAGCTCACCAGAACTTCCAACATTAACTTCCTTCTCCTCATTGCCACATGCCACCTAGTGACTTAACACTGAATCACAGCCTTAAAGCTATTAAGACTGGGAATTACAGCATACCAGGAGGACAGCCTTGTTTCTCAATGCTTAAGGACACAAAACTGTCCATGGAAACAGCTAAATGCAGAGCAGGAAGCACAGCTTTACTTTGAGAGCAATTTCTCTCACAGACCTCGAAGGACAAGGAAGCAAAACAAAAAAATCAGATGTATCTGAATTATGCAAATTTTTGTCTTCCAGTATTTCTGCCCATGAAATTTAAATACTGAACCAGAGACCAGGTCATTCTGAAATAAAAATAATGAAAAATTTTCAGGAGAGTGTGTCTGTTAAAAGACCAAGCAATAAATTCAGTTAGTGCATAAAAAATAATAAACATCCCCTTCTTCTGACTTAGACTTCTTAAACATTTTACTTAACTTTCTTATTCATCTCTATAAATTGTAAAGTTCTTAAAAGCCATGTTTTTATTCATACGAGTTCTGGGGTTTTTTTATTTTCATATTTCCAGAGAATACAAGAAGTGGAGAAGAGGAACTCTTTCTCACTGTGATCTAAGGCCATGTTACAGAGATGCTTTGATTTTTTAAGACAGCATCACGTTTCTTACATAGAATAGCAAGAGATGGTATTTGCTAGAGAGATTAGAGATCTGTAAAACATTCTTTTAACAGCTTTACCAGTAACAACAGCCCTAGGAATTCACTAAGTAATATCATAATAAGAGCTTTAAAAATCAAAATTTTGTGCTTGAGCAGGTAGTTCTAAGAAGATATGTGGAGATCTCTGGATTCTTTCTGCTTAGGAAGCAAAAAAGACCCCAAACAAAATAAAAGTATAGGTTACTCATGATGCTTATCAAAATACTGTGTCTGCTTTCTCTCAAGTGTGTTTTGATTGAACACTGTCTGAGAGGTTCTTCATTATGCAGCCAGTCCAGACATTAGAGATACAGCATGACTTTATGTAATGCAGATCACAAAGCATTTGATGGTAACTTAATATTTGAAATGCAATGAATAATTCACTGTGTGGATCCAGAATACCATTCTCTAACTTGTTACGTTAATAAAATTAAACTGCAAAGAATTATCATCTCAAGACAAAACAGGATACCAGACCAAATCAAAATGACATTTATCATACAAACTGTTAAAAGATCTTGTAAATGAATAGTTCAATATATTCTCCTTTGAGGGAAGATTACTGTGTGACTGGCAACATAATAATTATGCCATGTTTGCCTATAGTATTTTTTTAATCTGATAACACTTGACCTGTTTCCCTAGAAGAAACTTCCGTAATCTGCATCAGAGCAGCTGAAGTCAAAAGAAACAATAATCTGTTAATGATTTCTCTCTTACCTGATTCACCTGCAACTGTACAATATTCAAAACAGCCTTTAAGCAAGATTTAGGCATTCAAATCTGAAATATCTTCCCTGCTCTGTGGAATTTTTTTAAAGGCACATACATAGCATGACTCCAAAGTTTTAAAGGTAGAAGGTATTTCCTTGCATGTAAATCGAATGCTTACAGATATTCCAAGCTGCACTCAATGAGAAGCTGTATCTCTATTCTTAACCCATGCCAAGATCAAACGTAAATGCATTTCAGAAATTGATCACTTGGTCTTATTTGCCCTGGATAAGACCAACCAGAATTTCTTTCCTTACAGTATTTAAGCTCCAGTGTTCCTGATTTATGAAGTCTAAGATTTGCAGACATAATTCATATGTAATTCTGAGATTAGCTGAAAAAATCTCAAATACCTAAACAGAGAGCAAGTTTGTCATGCTGAGATTAGGAGAAAACAAACAAGCTGGTGCCACAGACCTGGACTGGTGCTTCACCAGCATTGACAAAAGACAGAGCAGTGGAAAGGCAGTTTTGTGAAGCTTAGCATTGATAGCAAATATTCAAAATGTTCTTTTAATTCAAAGGCTAAATATTCTTCCACAACTGTTGGTTATCCTTCAGCCTGTCATGAATATTAGCCTTGATAAATGGGAGAATGGGAGTGATTCATCCCTTCTAATGCTGTGCACTACAGCTGACCTCAGCCTCTCCTGAGAGCTCCCAGAGTCTGCTGAATTTACTGGTATAACCTGTGGTTCATATCTAAAATTTCAAAATAATTTTTTACTGGAGTTTAAACATATTGTATATATTTAAATTGGTGAAGTGATATCAGAGGGGATAATGATGGCAACATACACTGCTTTGTGAAAAGAATCTGCTTTTGAAAGGCTATATGTTCATTTGGTGTTTAAAAAACATCTGTTTTACAGGAGAAAGTGTCAGCACACAGTGATACACTACAGACTGGCAGTGCTGCATTTATTAGACAAGGACAATGCCAGTCCAATTTTAATGATAAGCTATTCTGGTTGAAGCTAGACTGAACAGCTTCCTCCAGCTTCTTTACAGGTGTGGCAGTTTGGAGCAATTCTCTCAGGGTTTGACAAAGTAGCTGAGTTGTTCATAATGTCTTCCAGAAACCTCACAGAGGCAAAGAAAGAGAAAGAGAAGAAGAGGAAGAGCTAGGCTTTGTGGTTTAATGTCCAAGTCTGTCAAGAGAATAGTATCCTGAGCTCCTTGAAGGATACTTAGCTAAACATAGGAGAGTTTTTCTGAATGGTTAATAAACTGTGGCAAGTATTTCTTGGGATCGATATTTTTTGGCTCATGACAGTAGCAGTTTGCTGCACTGAATCTCCTGAGCATTCCCTGTGCATCACGTCTCAAACCCTCAGAGAGATGAAAGGTAATAATCCCTGTGGCAGCGTATGGCAAAGCTATCAAGGAATCACTGTATTTGCTTAAAAGGGTTGCAGACATTTTTACAAATAGGTAGTACATTAATAGCATGATTCAAGCCACCTATTTTTTTCCTTTCCTCCGCTCTTCACATCCTCCAACACAATCCAAGTACATCTTGCAGGCTACAACATACCTGAAGACCCTTATCTCTTCCCCAAGTCATGCAACTAACACCTTAGTCTCATAGTGAGACAGCACTCTGCTGAGCTGCATCACAGCCCCACATTACTTCAGACACTCCTGATGCAAACAGAAGTGGGGGCAGTGCAGGCTGTATGTGTAGACTATATGTAAAGACTGTAGGACCATATCTATAGGGCAGTCCAATCTTCCCTTTCACAACATTATCCGTGTTCAGAACATTTAAAACAGATCAGTCATGCTGCACCTAAGGAAAATAGTCTTGCTTGAGCTATGTTGCAGTTCAGTGATGGAAGCAGAGGAGCCTAAATTCCTTTTCAGCCTCTGCTGGGTAAAATTGGTAGGCACAAAGCAAGTCCACATGAAGTCTAACACAGCCAGGCACCACAAAATACACAAGTGATACAGTAAACAGGATCAGAGCAGGGTGAGGAAGTCCCAAAGATCTAAACTTTGTTCAGGCAGCAAGCTTGGATTTAAGGAATAGTGGAGGAGGTTAAAACCTGCTACACAGAGCTTGTACATGAAACTTTACTAGGCTGTGCACCAAAGAAAATATAAATTGAAAATGTGGGTTGTGTACAATCTAAAGAGCATTAAATTAACTACTTCTAAGCTGACTCATTATTAATACTCAGTGTTATATCACTACTATGTATCATTCTACATAAACATTACTAATCTAATACTAAACAAAATAATATAAATCAGCTGAGAACTAAGTGAAATCAACATAACTCAATTATGAGCATGTTGTTTGCTGCTTCTTTTAAAAATCCAGTCATTTAATGCAGTTCAGGCAGATAAAATTGAACAGTAAAACATAAGCAGAGAAATAGCCTATTAATTATGCATTTGCAGCATATGATGCTTACTATATCAAAATACAGCAGATTTCAAAGCACAGTAAAGGGCTTAGACAAATGAACAAATTGTGGTGCAACAGCTTCACACACCTCAGCTGATTTGTGGCAGCTGCCTGTAAACAGGCTCTTAGCTTGTGGTAAAGTAACTTGATCTAGCTTAGCCTTGTTTCATTAACTTCTTACCCTATGAGAACATTTTTCATGCATTTCAACTTTCTGACTGATGTCTGACTTTCAGACTAATGCACAACACCGAAACATCATAGCCAAACTGATACAAAAGCCTATCCAGACTTGAAAATGGGAACATTATTTTAATCTACACTGATGGAAAGATGACTTCATGGGATCACACAATTTTCTTTTTATCTGGAGAACATAATCAAACTTTATGATGAAGTGAAACATACAAAAGAAAGTGAAAAAATCCAGACACATATGCTACATATATTTTACCAAACCAAGGGATATCTTAGTAAGAGCAACATTCTCTAACTGTTAAAACTCCTTCACCTTAGGAAGCTGTCTGCAAGGACACAACAGAAGGATAAGATGCCATCTAGAGGAACCTAGACAAACGAGAAGTGAGCCCATGAGAATCTCATGAGGATGCACAAGGTGCACCTGGGTTGCAACAATCCCAGATATGAGTGCAGACTGGGAGAAGAAGTCATTGAGAGCAGCCCTGTGCTGAAGGACTTGGGGTTTCTCATACATGAAAAGCTGTGTGCTCACAGCCCAGAAGGCCAACCACATCCTGGGCTGTATCAAAAGAAGTGTGGCCAGCAGATCAAGGGAGGTGATTCTCCCCCTCTACTCTCCCCTTGTAAGATCCCACCCAGAGTACTGCACCCAAGTTTGGAGTCCTTAACACAAGAAAGACATGGACCTGTCAGAGCTAGTCCAGAAGAGGGCTGTGAAGATGATCAGAGGGATGGAGCACCTCTCCTATGAAGACAGGCTGAGAGAGTTAGGATTGTTCAGCCTGAAGAAGAGAAGGCTTTGGGGGACACCACACTGTGACCTTCCAGCATCTTAAAGAGGCTTGCAAAAAGGAGGGACAGGGACTTCTTATACGGGCAGATAGTACACTGGACAAGAGGCATGATTTTAAACTGTAAGAGGGCAGGTTTAGATTAGATATTAGGAAGAAATTCTTTACTTGGATGATGGTGAGGCACTGGAACAGGTTGCTCAGAGAAGCTGTGAATGCCCCATCCTGGCAGTGTTCAAAGCCAGGTTGGATGGGGCTTTGAGTAACCTAGTAAACAGCATCCCTGCCCATGGCAGGTGGGCTGGAACTAGATGATCTTTAAGGTCCTTTCCAACCCTAACCATTTTATGATTCTATGACCTACTGGGAACCCTTTCTTTTTGTTCCCTCCATAGCCTTTTGGCAAAAAAGGCTGAAGACAATAATAGTAATTTTTTTTTACAAAATCAGTTAAACAAAATAAATGCATAAAAATCCATTCTTAACCATAGGAGAGGGAAAAAGCTCCACTATTTCCAAATTAATACAATACTTCTGGGTTTATTTTTATTAAATATTTTATAAATATTTATATTTTTTGTATTCTCTCAAAATAACAGTTATTTCCTGCTCAGCTTATCCCATTTTCACAGATGACTTACCTATTCTTTCAAGTTCTACTCATTTATCTGGTTCATTGAAGAACTAGAAACTGTCTTTTCTGAGTCTTGTTAAAGTTCACTTTTCACAGTGCTCCTCTGTGCTTTGTGGTGCAACCAGCTTTGAAAGGATTGAAAGCAAAAATGTACTTGGTGAGGGAAAATATTCCACTTTGAAGAATGAGATGAATGTGCATACAGGTCTCTATTTTATGAATATAGGTGGGAGATGTGGAAGGAGAGGTATTATTCTCGCCTGACTATAGATATCCAAAAGGAAGTTTAAATCTGTCATCATCAATTTTTATTGATGGCAGAGAGAAAGAGAGCTCCAAAGACCAATGTAGCTCACCCTAACATACATATCTAAGACAAGCAAGATTAATCTGAAAGATGACTGTTTCTTTCCATCATCACCAAAAAGAATTTAGGATGACTCCTTCCAACTTAGCTAATTTTCTGACATCTCAGCTGTGAAAGAGACAAATGTTGCTTTTAAAATTATTCAGTCTTACTGAACTGTTTAATTTCATGCTGCTGAGAGTAATATACAACCAAGAACTACTCCCTTTCATAAGCATTTTGTAATGTATATATTCCCCATACTTTAACCAACCAATCGTTTTTATAGTTTATTTAGACAAGCTGGCCAGCTACCTTTCAAACTGATTTCTACAGCTTCCCTTTCTTGCCCAGACTATTGCATCTGAAGTAGTTTTCAGTATATAGCACCTTCCTCTTAGCATTCCTTAATTAAAATACAAACCATCTTCACATCTTACCTGAAAATTGAATTCTCTCTGCAATACCTTAAATAGGCATATATCAACCACACAAAGAAGTATTGAATTGTCCCATCATAGTTAAACTATTCAAAGATATGAATTAGAAGTAAACTAACTATATATTAAATATGTATTATTTTAACTACTTTCTGTTTGATATAAAAAAAGTGGTTTTTTAAGATAACAGCATTATAGTGTTTCTCTGTAGAGCATTTCTGTAGCTGTTCCTTTAAGTAAAATGGACACCAACCAAATGAAAATATTTATGTGTAAGCAGGACATCACAAAAATATATTATATATGACTGGGAAAGGAAAAATGAGCAGGGCTTGGAAGCATAACAGCAAAAAGAGATATCACTATCAGAAATAAAATTAAATGTAGACAGGAACATCAAACAAGAATGTCGTATTATAAATAACCATGTCCCTAACTGAAGCCATAAATCAGACTTTACTTATCTTTAATCTCTCTCTTGAGCATTGTAGATGTAGCTTCAGCCGCCTAACTACAGCCCTGACTGGCATTTGATCCCTGGCACAGTCCAGTCAGCCTTGAAGCAACGCATTCCACTTCACATCAATCCACGCCCTGGACCAGATTTAGGCTTCATTTCTACTCTAAGCCATATCTCTTCCCAGGCTGCTTTCAAATGACTTTTCTGGTTCACCTCGAGGAAATTTTTAAGGCTATGCATTCTGCACAGTTCTCGGCAATTGTCATGCAGTCAGCACAACGCACCCTGGCACTGGCCCATTAAGGCTCCAGCAGTGCCTCCAAGGTCCACCCTGCCTGCATTTCATCTTCAGCTCCCACTTCAGCCCAGCTGCCTCCGCCAGTTCCATGAGCCTTGAAGGTCACTTGGTCAATAAAAAGATCAAAAGTGAATAATGAAGCCTAAGTGTACAAAAGGCAGCGGAAGCAAGCAAGACAATTGTACTGCAGGAAATAACTGACACAACTTTTGCAAGTGAAGTGGATAAAATGTCAGTTATAGCCAATAAATAGATGACTGTCTTTATACTTACAGATTTCTTATGCATGAAGTTTCTAAGCTGACACCTTTCCTATCCATCCACAAAAGAAAACAAGTAAACAACATGATTACATTTTTTTCATCTCTGACTTCTTTTAACGATCGTTTTTGGCCTTGAAAATGGCAATGTTGACCAAAATTATCCATTTTAAATGCAGTTGCAAATATCATTCTCCTTGTGCTCAACTTGATCATATAGTCTGTTTATCTGAGTTGCTTATCTGACTGTCCATTCTCAGTTCAGCTATAAACTATTTGTCTTTAAAAGGATTATGGATGTACATTTGACTGCATTTTGTGCTATCTTAAATACCTACCCATCAATACATTTGGACAGTCCAAACTGAACTTTTTAAATGGTTTCTGCTTGTTTCTTAACATTGTTGAGAATGTTTCAAACTGCATGCAACCATTAATTATTGTTGAAATGCAACCAATTCAAAAGTGAATAATAGAAATAAAGAGAAATTTGGGGGAAGGAGAGTTTAGAGGACAATAGAGCTGAGGAAAAGCCAAATCCAAAGATTTTAGCTCCTGTGGTGCATTACCTATTGTAAAAACCAACAATATTGACATGTCCTTTTTACATGAAAAAAAAAAGCTTTTGGTATAAAATTATTTGAACTAATTCCACCACAGTTGTAATAGTAATACATCTATAAATAACCACATTGAAATGACAACAAAATAAATTCAATATGAAAAAATTATTCTGATTTATGAAGTCTCTAACTAGTGAACTGCTATAAAGTCATAGATTAGAAACAGTGATCAAGCTAATAAATAAGAATGAAGTATGTAAAAGAGAAACACAAGATGAAAAAGGATTAAATACACTACACCTAGGATCATTAGCTTTTAATTTAAATTGATAAATACAATATGCTCAGATTTAAAACAATAATTTCCCCCAGTAAAACAAAAATGGTTTCTGGGTGCCTAAAGTATGTACCTCTATCCTTTTTCAAAGACTGCTCTACACTGTCCTGCCTAATCTGCAACCTCATTGTGCTGAAAGGTCAAAAAGACAGAAAGCTCCTGTGTCAGGTCCAGTGAAGGGCCAGAAAGGTGATTAGGGGTATGGAACATCCTCTCTTATGAGGAGAAAATGAGGGAGCTGGGCATGTTTAGTCCAGAGATGAGAAAACTGAGAGGGGATCTCATCAATGCAAAATAATATCTCAAAGGCAGATGCTCCAGTGGTGCCCAGTGACAGGAGAAGCAAAGGCCATAAACTCAAACACAAGTTACACCTCAACGCGAGGAAGAACTTCTTTACACTGAGGGTAGCAGAGACCTGGAAAGGGCTGCCCGGGCAGGTTGTGGACTCTCCATCTATGGAGACAATCAGAACTCACCTGGACACATGACCCTGCCTTGGCAGGGGGGTGGACCAGATGATCTGCAGAGGTCCCTTCCAACCCTAACTATTCTGTTATTCTATGATTCTGTGAATGAGACACCAGAAGGTAATACAAAATCAAGTTTTTAGGTTTTAAGGAATGTTTTTGTCAGAAGTCATATGAAGGGTGTGACATGTTGATGGAAGAATTTCACAAACAAATATAAAGAAGAGTGGCAGTACTCAATCTTCAAATCTAATACTATTATGAGTTGAAGAAAACAAGATGTACAACAACATTTAAAATATCTTAGTTTTGTCAAGCCAAGTGCTAGTGTCAAAAATGCAAACCATACTAGATGCATACTTCAGCTTCATGTATCAAGAAAGAAATCTAGCAGAAGGATTCCCCTGGGGATTAGCACATGCTATTACTTTTGGGGATTCTATTTAATTCCAAAGTTAAGTTAGCCATTTGATTTCCTAAAGAATGTTCTGCCTGTGTTCTGTGTATCATCCATATAACATGAAACAAAGATACACATTCCAGATGTGTGATTATTATTAATAACAAACATTTATTCAGTGATCAGTTTTCTGCAATTATTACTAAAGCAATGTAGTGAGAAAGGCTGCCAGCAATTAAAATACTTCATCATCAATAGTTGATTTGAAATAAATAAGCACAGAAATAAGCTGTTGATGCAACTGAATGCCCAGGGCAAGACATAATCTAAAAGTGAACTGTAGGAATTATTTTAGGAAACCAAGTGTCCATTAATGACACATTGACAGCATGGATGTGGATATTTGCTAAATATGTAATTAAAATGCATCTTCACTTGTCACACTTTCTATGGAGCAGATAACTTGGTGCTGAAAGACCAAAGATTATGTCTGTCAAAATAAAATGACTGGTCATCTGCAGCTATATTCCTTTCTTTTGTAAAATAATGTTTTGCCTAAAACATAAGTGGAAAAATATAATATTTTTTAAAATTTTGTTCAATTAGTGCAAAGTCTTAAAATGCCATTTGAGACAACAGATATCAGGAATAAATAAACCAAACAAATTGCCACAACAGAGAACTGCAAGAGTTTAATCTCTTCATGAAAAAGTGCATGAAGGATTAAAGAAAGGCTTGCACCAAGTTATTTGACAAGGGAACAGCAGTCAACTCCTGAACTTGGAACTTGAGCATTGTAATTGCTGTCTGGGCCTTAACATCCATGACTGCTGAGTGCTCATTCAGTTCATTTCAGAAAATTCAGGACAAAAGACTAATTCAGTTCTCCTACAGGCACTTTGGGTAGTTGAATAGGGTTTTTTCCTAACACAGGCATTAAAATCAACTTCGTAAATTGAAAAAAATTCTTTATACTGTCATATAGACAGTTGTTCTCTGATGACTCCAATTCCAATTTGCAAATGTCTTTTTTGCAGACATTCAGTTTCCTTGCCATTTTGTTTTGATGATTAATTAGTAAACACACATAATAAATGCATAATTAACAATTAGCTTTGCTTTTATATTACTGTAGGTACAAAACCAGAGGAGAAAACCATAAGTTTATTGTAAATGTTATGGAACAAAAGGGTAAGCACATACTTAAATGTCAAAAATTATTCTCAGTATGTCTCAAGGCAGTTTTAAATGCCTGCTTTTTGCTATTGTGATTCATGTGCTACCTTTGAAAAGATATTCACAGAAGAAAAGTGTGGCAATAAATTTGGTTACAAATAACCAGAAATATTCCAGTTTTTGTTCTTGCTTTTTATTAAAATAAGAAGTAGCTTCCAACACATGTCCTTTGAAATTTCCAGAATATGGATCCCCTAGTCTCCTCAATGTTTAATTTGGCACATTTTATATTATAAAATGAATAAATCTTCCCTTTCCAAAACTAAACTCCACATACTTTGTGTACAACCAATATGGAGAATGTTTTTCTTCACCTCTAGCACTCACATGCTTGCATTGCATTACAGGAGCATTTCATTAAAGGAGCATTACAACTGCAACTTTCTAGACACACTCTGCCTGGAGTTTATCTACTCTACACTGCAGGTGAAAGCGTTTCCACCAAGACCATACAAGAAGGAATTCTACCAAAAAAGCAGAAAGGGGTAGATCCTGTGCCATTGAGACAGTCCTCCTAATTACATATACAGAAAATATCAATAATTATATTTTTTGCAATTGCATGACATTAATCACTGCTATTTAGCTTTGATCCTGATCCTTTTTTGCATAATGCTACCAAGGCTATCATTCTTATCTCAGTGAAGTAGTGCAGAATTTTGCACTGTATTTGGAGAACTGTACCCTCTTTGAATTCAGAATCTTTTTTCCAGATTATTTATGCAGTTTATCAAGAAAATTTTGGATTTTAATCTTATCCAACAGTGTGCTTGAGAAATTCCTAGTTGATAAATATATCATCAAGTGTTTCAAGACATTCAGATTTAAACACCTAGGATTGAGAATTTATTTTCCAAAATGAAATATTCAGAGAAGATTCTAATGGGTTAATGTGTTGAAGTATGATCACTGTCAGTGCTCAAGGACATTTTTTCATAAAATACTTTATTCAGCAAGGAGTGACACTTAGGAGTAATTAAAATAATTTGCTAATTTATAACAGTTTAGATAAAAATATTAAAAGATATTTTTTTAGAATGAGTTGTTCTGTCTTCAAAATGAAAAGTAATGTATATGTGGTATTTTAAGTCAAACTTTTTAACATATTGTTTCTTTGGGATATTTATCTCCATTAAAACCAGAAAGGGCTCAATAACTTGAAAACGAAACCAGTATTTTCCTGTGGCAAAAAGAAGGTGTATGACATTAGTCAGATAAGCACAGTTTTTAAAAAAACAGAGAGGAGGTGTGGTAGTTTGACTCATGAGAAATGTACTTTCCACAGCTACTTGGGAATACTGTTGTATTAAACTAACAAATAATCCTATCTTATTTATGTTAGATATTCTACTTTCATTGTCAGATCATACTGTTGAAATCAGAATATTTCCATTCACATTTTTGAAATAGTGCTGATTGACAGTTATTTATGTACTTGGTTAGAAACCATACTTTTAATAATACTTTCAATAATACAGTTCAATTCAAGGATCAAAGATCAAGGCAGACACAACTAAGATAATATTTCATTTTCTTCTCCTCAGTTCCCCCAACTGCTACTTCAGGGTAAATGTCATTGTTAATCAAATAAATGTATAATCAATTGTATTGGAATAAATTGAAAAAATATAATAAAACCAGTCCATTGAGCAAACACTGCAGCTACTTTAGTTTTGTGATTTCAAGACAGCATTGTGATATGCCAGACAATTTTGTCTACATTTAATAGCTTCAGATGTTTGCAGAGGAATTCAGTGTTCCTTTCTGGTTACAGTGAAGAGAAGACTGCAGGAGCAGCAGTATTATGGCTATCATCTAGAACTGAAAAATTTTCCACAATTTGTTGTGGAAAGAGCAGATGTTTGCCAATATTTTAGGGGACAAGTCCTAACAAAAAAGCCTGAGTACAGGTTTTCACCACAACAGCAAAGGCTTAGGCTTGACTTGGGATGTACATTTACTGTATTATAGAGAGTAACATGCAGTTATTCCCAAGAGGAGCAGTCAGGGATCTTGGAAACACACTGCACTACTGTGCAACAATTTATTCAGCTAGAGTCATGTCTGAATTGGTGTCCTGTTCTTTTCTGAGTACTGCTGACACTAGCTGCTTTGAATTGTTCTAAGGAAAAGACCAAGGACCATTTATAGTTAGCCACTTATGGGAATGAACATTGTGAAATAATGAAATTAATCGCTGAATTCCTACATTTTACTTCTTAGATTTCAACAGCACCTTCTCTTGAAGCTACCATGAGCTACGTAAGAATTTATAGCCATCATTGACAGATCTTATTCACATATAAAAGGCAGAACTATTTCCCATTATGATTTCCTCCTGGAAATACTCCCTGCAGGAAGATAAACATATGGTAAATGTGAAAAAGTTAATTGGCTATATATTGGCTGTAAAAGTTAATTAGCTGCATAGTCTTCCATATATTGGTATTTTAACAATTTACCTTCAGATGTCAAAACTGGTCCTTTCATTTTCCTAGCTCTGTTACCTCAAAATTAGCTTTCAAGAAAGTTCAATGCAGTAAACAGATCTTTCTGTCTGGAGACTGCATGCACCTTACAGAGTAGTGCTAACGCTCTTTTGTTGGCCACCACAGTGAAAAGAGATCCTTGAGATTCCATCTGAAGTTGTGAATGGCCAGTCAAAAGCTAACCTGGAAAAAATGTAAGTCTGAAGCCAAGTCAGTGCCCTGAATCAATTGATTGTCTGGCCACAGAAGCACAAGGGCCCAAGAAAAGAGAGAGAAAGATAGTGTCAGATATGATTTGTGTGGCCTTAACCTGCCAGGAAGCCATAGTTTAGTTCTTCTCATATTCTGTTATTATGACTACTGCAGTATTTAGCCTTCTGTGCTCAAGTTTAAATTGTCTTGTACACAGGCTTTGAGCAAGCTCTAAAACATGGTGTGCAGGGGAGGGAGGAGAGTCTGAGCTCCAAAGACCCCTTAGGACAGTGCATCAAGGACTAGACTGAGATGTACAGACACCTAGCAGTGGCCACAGCCACATGCAGTTTCTGCGTTTCTCATATACCCTACAGATAAAACATGTGGTCAATATCAGCCACACTTCTTCAAAAAACAGAATTTTGAAATTCTGGAAAACTGAACAAAAACTGTCTGTAGTACCATGCTCTCTGAGAGTCCTGTTTGCATGCTCCTCTGAAGAGTTGCTTATGTAGAAAGATGTGAATTCTACTGAAGATGCCAGATGCTTGAAAACGAGGTACTAAATTACCTACCACTATGCCTTGTATTGGATTTAGGCCCTACCATACTCTAGAGTCCAAATTTGGGAACTAGGTTGGTGATTTTAAGTTAGGTACCATGCTGAATGTCACACTGGCCAAAACTCTGGGCAATGCTAACAAATGCTGTCGAGACAGAACTCAGGACATTAACCTTTGACTATCCATGGCATTTATATTTTGACTTACTCTTTTGGGTCTGTTATGGACTGCTCCAGCTAACTGTTTCCAAGACAGATAGAATCAAGCAGTCTGGAGGCAAGACAGTCTGCATCACTTGGCATGGAGATCATCTTTAAATATTATAATACTTTATTTTAACACTATAATAATCACTTGTTTCTCTTTTACTTACTAGAGACTCTGGACCCATCAGTGAGACTGCTGAGATCTTCAACTAGCAAGCAATGGATAGCCTTGAGGAAGCCTGGTAAAATTAAATCTATGGGAAGTTTCTTTACTTCTCTCTCTTTTGGGCAGAGGAAAATTATAAAGGAGACTACCATGAAAAATAATGAAATTATCTTTGCATTTACAGAGGGGTTTTTATGCAAGAATCTTACAGTAGTTATGAATTTCATGTACTCATGCTACTTCTGTGTGGAAGCTCACATTTCCTGGTGGCTAAGGGCTTAGCAGGCATGTTGTCAGTGGCAGAATATGTACTAGATCACCAGACACTTCCTGATGCCAGTTCCTCATTTTAGCAGGGCACTGGAAGGTACAATTTCTTAATTTAGACTTGATCTCAACTGTCATCAAAGATGGGGATTCATTTGCAATAAAATTTGTAATATTCAGTAACAATTCCCCTCATGATGTCTTCAACTCTTCAACTTCACATGCATCATTTCTCATACTATTGATAGATGCTTCTGCAGTTACTTTCCAGACAAAAACAATCCTCCCATTAGAATCTGAAAGCTCAAAGACTGAGAATCTTTTTGTCTTCATTAGATGTCTTAGTTATCATGAAACTGAGAAAAATAAACAACTATCAGGAAATGACTACCAATGACTACCCAGCTCTTAACACCACTGCCTCGAGTCTGACTTAATTGGCTAGCAATTGCATGAGGAGCACTATTTGCAGATTTGCATTCCTTCTTTCTATGCAGATTATTCCCAAAGAAACAGTGGAATTTTCTAAAGCATGTTAACTCTGTTTATTTCTGCATATTTGAAACAATTCTCATTGGATTTTATATACAATTCCAGTAAGCTTTTAAATCAGAACTTTCATAGCCCAGAAAATCCTCCTTTTTACTGTTCCATTAGCAAAACTGGAGTACTGTAAAATGATCTTGTATGGTCAAACAAAGCATTGTTCAATCCTTGTCAAACAGCCGAGGTGCTAGACTAGAAACAGGTGAGCAAAAGGACAAATCTGGACTAGCATCAAGAAAAGCTTATTCTTCTTAACTCAGTATAAGGCAAATTTTAAATGCCCAGGTGCAAAATCAAGAGCTGTCCACCTCTGCAAGCATTTACAACTGAGCACTTCTTTGAATATTTCAGATGGTTTCACCATCAAGTTAGCTTAGCAGCAGCAGCAGCACTTTATATCCCTGCAAGCCTGATAAAGTAGGTGTGCTTCAAATACATCTAGTACACAGGTCTCATTAAAGGCAAATTATTTTCTTTTAAAAAGGATGAATACACCCACTGTCTTATTAAACAGATGTAAGTGATGTAGATTCCTGTCCTTTCTCAGACTAAGGAGCTGTAAATCCACATCTTAAGGCTCCTATTAAAGCACCAAGATAGAAACTACTTTCCTTTCTATGCAATGAGGCTGTGGCAGTATGTGTTGAAGAATATAAAATTCTAGGGCCCAGAAAACAAGTTAATCAGTGTGTCCACTGTGAGATGATGCTCTGATTTAGAATCATAGAATCATAAAATAGAATCATCAAGGTTGGAGGAGATCTCTAAGATGATCGAGGCCAACCATTAATGTGCCAGTCTGGTGTAACCCCTAAACCATATCCTCCAGCATCAGATCCAGACACCTCTTAAGCACTTCCAGGGATGGTGGCTCCACCACCTTCCTTGGCAATTTATTCCAGTGCCTGACCATCCTAACAGTGAAAAAAAATTTCCTAATATCTAATCTGATTTTCCCTTCTCTCAGCTTATGACCATTCCATTTCATTCTACCTGAGCAGGGAATGGAATCCATTTGTGGTTGAACACTTTACTAACATTGTAAACATGTCCTGAAAAGTGGAAAGCATGTCACTGCCATGTTCTCCTGATCCTTCATCAGCTCACTGGAGTCTTCCAGTGCATAGTTATATTTGTTGTTTCCAGGATCTGGATCTTAAGTGGTGAATGTGTTTGTGTTTGGTTTTTTCCCCTTAATTTTATTTTCCTAGGAAACCAGTAAGTCTAAAAGAATTGAGATTTCAGGCATGAGTAACTGTTGGCTACCATTATACCTATCACTGCATTATGCATTGAATTTTTAAATTTATTTTGTAATGGAGTGGCCATATGATTCCTCCTCTGAGTTCCTTTCCAGCAGAGAAGAGAACAGGTTTGCATGGGGTTTGGTGTCCATCTCTGGGAATAATGAATTCAAGGAGCATTCTGTGGTAATACAGTCCCTGAAAGTATGACTAGCAGTCTTTATGAATGAAAACCTGTCTCTGTAACCAATGGATATGTTAAAATCAACAGGTTTCTCTATGCACATCTGTTTCAGTCTGTGACATTTGGAACCTCTTCCTAGTCCATCCCAGCTACACCCTGAGCCTATCTCAGATAGCGCATGCCATCTCCCTTCTCCACAGCCTGGGGCTTTTTTATGGGAAGATGGAATTGCACTGCATTCAGGTGAGTCACCTAACCTGAACAAAAGGATCAAAACTGTGATGTGCTCAGGGAGGGTATCTGCCTTACCCTCCTGACACAGGCACAAAGTCTACCAGCACGGAGACTAGTGAGGGCCTTTACAAAACACTGATTAAAAAAAACAAACAAAAAAAACCCCAAACAACAAAACAAAGCCAAGTAACCCCAACAACCAACAACCAAAAATACAATTCCCTATACCCTGAGAATGTATTCAATGCTGTACATAAACACAACACCCATAACCCTGAGTACAATCTACCAACCCTACAGATGGGCTGAGAGATCCTGTGTGTCATTCTCTTATGAATTGCTCCTCACAAACCTACTTGGAGGAGCCTCCAAAATACTAAAAGCTGCCCACAATGTTTAGATATCCCTTATTTGTATGTGTCAATGTTTTCTTGAAGAACTGGGGGCTGGTTCTATCCTTCTGGTGATGTGAAAGGTGTTGCAGGTTTGCCAAGTCAATCTGTCCATCTCCAACATGAAAAAAAACATGAAAATTCAGTCTGAATGAGGTCCTCAGATACAGTTGTATAGATTTGTGACTGATGTCAGGGTCTTTAGAGAAGTTTTTTAACATCGTGACTGATGTCAGGGTCTTTAGAGAAGCTTTTCAACACTTCACATGCAATGATAGATTTTATCAATCTCTCTGCAGCTGGTGCACATTTATAGAGGACAACTGAGTCTCATTACCAAATCAGGCAGGCAGACAGGGCAGGTAGCTTCCAGACTAGCTAAAAAGGCCACTATTAAAAATCACAGAGTACCAGGCTGGGCAGTAAGGGAGAGAGATACAGATCAGAAATGTTGTCTGAAGAAACCAGAAGCTGTGTCATGAGGGAGTTATTAGCAGTCATTTGTACATTTTTTGTTTTTCTGGAATATAACTGAAGTTAGTAATGTTAGACACAGCAGGACCAGTGCTTGGAGACTTTGATACTGTGAACTTCAGAAAGCTGCCAGTGGACTCTTGGTCTGCTCTTTATTTCCATGCCTCTAAGTCCAAGTATAATGGAGCCCTTGATCCTTGCTGGTTTTGCATATTATAGATAAACGTGATCTTATTATAAGCTGCAGTTAATTGAGCTTAGCTGTCTTTCCAGAGTGGAAGCTGATCTTTGCTGTTTAGTAACCTTTCTCTGTTCATACTTTCACATGCTATTTGCATTGGACAGTACAACTGCAGGGTACCTGAGTACTGAAAAGCAGTCAAATAGTCTTGCCCTAGGTCATCCAGCTGTAAATCTGAAAATATAACTTGTATTTATGTTGAGAAGCACTTGCATATCCTTACACCTGAGAGCCTTAATTGTTGTAGCATCATTACTTGCCACATTACCAATAAAACAATGAAAAGGGGAGTTAAAAAGACAGACAATAGTGAAATAGTGAGCAGCATTGAACAGAGGTTCCTAAAGCTTATATCCCATAATCACTCAAAGAAACATATTTAGACCTAAGTCTCTACTGTCTTTTTGTCTATCATGTCCTTCAAAGCAGTCACATTTTCCAAAGACATATGTAAATGTAATGGAAGTCATATTGATCCTCTGTTCCAAATGCTTAAGTCCCATAATCATTCTTAGAAACATGTTTAGATAGAAACAGATCTCTGCCACCCCCAATTTGACTTGGAGGCAGGTAGTCTGGGATCATTTCCCAGTTCAAGATGAACAAAAAAATAATATCTGAAAAATCAACATTTCATAGAGGTCTAAATAAAACACTTTCATTCTAAAAAAAGAATGTGCATGCGTAGACTGCACAAAAATGAAAGAAAACCATGATTTCACTTCTTGTTAGCCTGACAAACCAAAAATAAGTCACTCTCAAGCTAAAATAGTTTATGTATTAGTTAGGGGTAAAATCAATGCTGGACTGCAAGTAGCAAAAATCCAGAAACTCAGAACTAATTTGTTTTCCAGAGCTGAGGGAAATGGAAAACTGAAATAAGGTGTAGCTTATCGTAGGGACAAAGTTGCTTTTAATTTTTTTTATTATTTTTCTTTTACTGAGATAAACAACTCTTCCACCCTATTTTAAACCTGCTGACCTTAGAAGCTCACAGAATTATTACAGCAGGCCACTTTTTTTTTATTAACACTTTTTGAAGTAACTTTTTTAACAAGAAAATGGTATCCACTGATACCACTAGGGCTCTATTTGGAAACAGACAGTCAGACATAGGGAGCAACAACTTCCTTGTTGACATACTGGTTTATCCTTCCTTCTGTTTATAGCTTTGTGAAAAACTCATTCTATTTGCTCATACAAATACGAAAATAAAGTTCCTAGGGTACATCTATGAGACTACATAGCTGAGATGAGGAGGATCAAGCTGTGTCCTCTGCTTTTCTTGATTAAAGGTTTTGGCTGTTCTCAGAGTTGGAATCAACAGTTTTTTCAAAAACACAGAACTGATACTGGAACTCAAACTGAATGTTGCAGGTAATTGTGGCACACTGCTGATGCAAGTTGGGGTAGCACATTGATTATTCACTGTGTTACACATACTTCTTCATGCTGATTTTTTTCTCAGCTCTTTCAGATCATGCTGTGATCTATTTACTCCTGCATATTTCATCATTTGAAAATGAATTATAATGAATAGGGAATTTATAAAGCTAAAATAATAGACATAAGGGAGCTGGATAAATAGTTTGATTTTAAAGGCCAATCATGGTCATTTCAAGTTGCAATAATGCGTCTTGATTTTGAGGTTTTGATCCAAATCTTCAAAGGAATGAAGATTTTGTACTGATTTTGTACTTTCCAAAGAGCAGTCAGTTAATAAAAAGTTCGAGATTCAGCAACCAGAATCATTACTCTTTACACTGTATAACACACAGGCATAAAAATTCATAGTTGAGTATAATGTTATCTCCCAGTTTTTCTGCACTTCCATCTAAAGGCAATGCATGAGTAAACAAGCTGAAAAACTTATGTGAATATTCCCTGATAATGAGTTTGTACTGTTAAGCCCAGGGAATTATTTCCATATAGCTATTTTTCCTATTTTTCTTCAAGAAGGAGGATATTACTACATACTGAACTCAGAATTCTGATGAGCTCTAACTGCTGTAAAGATTTGGTTTATTTCATTTAAAGAGTAAACTGTGCTCATCCCTCTGGAAGATGGGTTTTGCCCAGGAACTTGCAATGATTCAAAATCAATTCCAAATGGAAGGAAAATGAAGATTTGAGGTGATTAATTTTCTGTTAATACTATCCCTGTACATTACAAAAGAAAATAGATTTTTTTTCTCTTTTTTTTTTTTATATAGAGTCAATGTTTTTAATGAGGTTTTCTGCTTTCTAAATATAGACTCAGGCTAATCAGTTTGCTGGTTTAATTTATAATCTGGTGATGTCCATTTTGCATATTTGGATACTATTTGCATAAACAATGCAGCTCCTATTATCAGCTTTTCCCAAAAGATTACAAAAATATTAATTAATCTAATTTACATGAGGATAAAGATAGCTACCTGATCTTATTTTCTATTTTTCTTTTTTTAACCATAGTAAAATGCCTTTTGCTTTCTTTTTATTTAAGATTCACATTGCAGTCTTACAGAACTGTGTTCTAATAAATATTGTTGTTTGAAGTTTTCAAAGATAGAGCTCAATTCCCTCAAAATTGATTATTCTGTGATTATATCCCCTGGATATTAACTGATACCATGCACCCATTCAGCTGAAAATGAAATCTTGGACTCCTGAGCCCTCTCAGTACTATAAATATCCTCCTCTTTAGTCTTATATTCTCACATGCATGCTCATAAATGAGAAATTTGTGGAACAGGTTAACCTGATGGCTGTGTTTGCCTTTGAACACTGATTTCCTCCTCTTTTTTTTTTTACCTTTGTGCTTCTGGATCTCTCTATATTCATGTTTTCTTTTCCAAAAAGGAAATGCAAGGCTATATAAAAATTGGTGGGAGTGAAAAAACAGGGTTCAATAGATTTAAATCCCTAGGTGATTGACAGGTATATTCTTCACGTTCAGCATCACTGTAGTCAGTGAGCTAAAGGGTTTCAGAGAAAGTGAAAACAAAGATCATACCCAAAGGATTGCTTCTCCCAGTACTAGCAATAATAACCCTGAGTTTTATCCTTAGGCAACACACATGGAGGAAAGAAAAGAAAAAAGGACATAAATTATTTACAACTATTAAACATTAAAGCAGAAGAGGGTTTTTTTTCAGAGGATATGATGTGTCAATAAAATGACCAAAAAAAAAAGAATAACAGCATACTTTGCTACACACTCTTATTGGCATCCAAACTGAAGGGAAAGTGTCAAGGACAGAATTTCCATGGATTGGCTATGAGTAGTTACTCGAGTTATAAGTGTGGGCATAAATTAATATAACTCAATTCTTCTGTTACATGTGGCATAACTGTTTTCCGTTTGTACACAGGTCACATTGTCTTTTGGGTTTATGAGACGTCTCTTTGCTTTCCTGGTACAATAGAATCACTATGTCTGAATAAATAAATTTTCCTAATTTTTGGCTATTGCTGCATCTCATAGATATGAAGCCATTAGCAAGTTTTCTCATGTTGTGGAGATGCCCTGTGGTTAGTTGCACAGGGCTATCTGCATCCAGTACTATTTGCAGTGGCAGATTATGGCTACACTTCTCTTAGAGTCAAGTTTCCTGCTTTTGCCTGCCAGGACAAGACCCCACAGCTCCCTTAGTTTTGGATCAGACCTTGTGTGCCATCTCTTTTACTGTGCTGTACATCTTCATGGTTACTGTGATGGTCTGGGTCTGGCACCTAAGATTCTAGCAGGATGCTGGAACAGACTGATGAGTCAACTTTCCTAATGCCAGCAGAAACAAGGTTTTCTAAGGATGTGAAAAGAAGACAAAAGAGCATTGCTTTCTTATCGTTCCTTAAAGAAGAATTTATTCTTTAGAGAGTGTTCTATTTTGCCTGAACTAGTTCATATGGCTTTCTGGGAAATTAAGCATGAATCACCTCAGTCTTTGACTTTTCCCTTGCCTTTAAATACATCAAAAAAGTTTTCTAGTATGGATTTTT
>NW_008683602.1:0-15543 GCF_000695815.1 Acanthisitta chloris | reverse complement strand
TGCTGTTTTCCTGAACTTTCTGTGGACTCTCTCTAACACCATGTGCAGTACCATGGCATTTCAGTCTTGGTCCTTCAGAGGTTCTGCACTGTTCTACCTGTTCCCTCTCCCCCTCCCCTAGATCTTCCCAGACTCTTTCCTCTTGATGGCACTTTTTCAGAAGGAAAGTGAGGAAACTAGTTTTCAGCAAGAACAGGGCCATGAATAAATAGGTACACTGCATTCTTTCTGATGGACTAATACACAAAGAGGTAGGAGGTGTTGGAAGAACTATCAGGTTTTGGCAATTACGTTGCAAATAAACCAGTTTGTTAGTTAAAATTTTTCCATACAGCATTGTGGAATAGCTTCATGTTTATCAGGAAATTATTCTCTTGTTTTATCAGTAAAAATGAGTAATGATTTTTCATTTAGTTGAATGTTGAATGGAAAGTTAAAATTACTTTGATTTAGAATAAATAGAGATTGTTTTATTAGAATAAAATTGCAGCAAGGATTTTGAGATGTTCTAAGATTGGCTTTATTTATAAGCAATGCCTTTTCATGCAGTGATATATTTTAATGTTGTATAAAGACTTATCTCTGAAATGTTGTCTCAGCTTGCTTATTGGTCTGCCACTTTTGTTTTTGTTTTGTTGTAAGTAACTCTGTGAAGTTTCAGTCTGGACTACATAAAAAAATCCAAAGCATTTGAAGCCAAAATATGAAGATGAATAATATATTGTCAAATACCAACAGGGCAGAGTAAGATTCAGCTTCAAAAAGACTCATTTTTTCCCTGTTATTTTTAACCATAGCTTTAGTCATGCTTTAATTGATTAGAAATTTTAATTTTTGGTACTTTTTCTACATAATATGCTAAAATGAAAGCACCAAAATGAAGAATCCTATATTTATCACGATTTTAAAATAGTATTATTTTTAAAAAAGCACCAACCAAAAAATCAATGAAAAACCCCAACCAAATCACAGCTCCACAACTCCTTGGAGGAACTATGGGCACCTTAGTCACATAGCTTTGGGGGCTTTTTTTATTGCTAAATTATAATGCTTTCAGAGTTTTGTTTTGGTTTTGAGCCTTAAGGTTGCTGCAGGATAGTACAGAGCAGCACATTAACCAAGGCAGGCTAGGCCTTCAGTCTGTTCTCTAAATCTCTCCCTGACAATCCTGAAGATGTCAGACATTCCTGGGAACTTGTCATTATCCATGTCACTTGGGCTGCAAATGCTCTCAGGAATGCAAATGCATTGCACTAGCAAATAATGCTCTGCTCTTGAATGTGGACAGTCATGACTGTCCCTGAGCAGCAGCTTCAAGGAGAATGACTAGAAGGGTTTGAGATACTGAAATTCCCAGGGATGAAACAGGAATGATGTGGTCTGAAAACCAGAAAAAATACTTTGGTCCTTGAATGAGAAGCATGGTCAAAACTAATAAAGCAAGAATGACAGTGTTAATTTTGCAATTTATACTGCCTTAATTTGATTTGCTTAAAAGAAGAAAAAAAAGAGCAAATGAGAAATGGTCTGGCAATTTCAGATTCAAATGAATTAGATCAAACTTGAAGGCTGCTTAGACCATGAAAAATAAGGTATATGTAAGTTTTTCAAACGTATCTATTAAGTACTCTTTTAAGAGAAAAATACAAAAGAAATAAAAAATTCATTTTATGAATAGTCTTAAAAACATGAGGCACCCACATTAGTGCCTTATTTATGGATTTCAGTCTGACAATTTCATGCATGCAATGTATGACTTGTACACATGCATTTGCTTGGAAATTAGGCAGAAACCATGTTGTCAACTCGTTGACAAGTTATTTCTCTCAACTTGGTATACACTGAGCTGGCTGCAAGTGTGACAGCCAGAGTAAGCCCTGAGCTTTAGAAAAATCATTGGTGTGTTTGATTTACAAAGTTAGAGAGGCTTTGCTTGGTGTAATTAGATGATTTAATAATGTATATTTGCAGTTAAAAGCATGAAAAACATAGCTCTGTGTTTCCAGGGTTTCTACATGTCCCAGTGAAAAATCAAGTCCTTGGTTTTACTCATTACAGATCCTGTGTATTTTTACAGAATTTGCATTATGCAAGTAGGTCACAGATAACCTCAAACTTTCTGTGCTGTTTGAATGCTGTTGTGTGAATGCAAAATGAAAATTCATTGGAAGATATGCAATTTGCTAAAGGGGTTTGGAGAAAATTATGAAATTATACTTAACTATTGTGCTGTACTGCATCCTTTTTTTATTCTCCCTCTCCATTAGTGAAATAAGCTTGAATGGTCAGCATGGTAAATTATCTGAATTAGACAATATTAAATTTCTGTTAATTAAACTACTTCATAACTTCACCTACTGTTTTTTATTAAGATCAGGTCATATTTTTCAGTGTGGCTTGATTAATATTCTGTCTCCCTGTTTACTAAATCAGCTCTGAGCTGTTAGTAAAAGGTAGTATTTCAAATATCCTGGTTATATCTTTTAAATCCCCCCAGTCTATTTAACTGAATCCATGATGTATTTTATGTCAATAAGTGACAGTCTTTACAACCTCACAATACAGTCAAGGATAAAAAGTTGCATGGATATGAAGTAAATTGAATTGAAATATTGTTCTGTTATGGCAAGAATGAGTTACTGGTGTTTCTCCCAAGGGTTTGCTTCTGTGTGTTGTCTTATGCTACTGATGTATTTTTACATTACGTACTGTCCAGTGAGTTGTTTTCTGTTATCTTTTTATTACTGACTGAAATATAGCAAAGGCTGAGTTAAAATTTTATCATGTCAGACTGCACCAGGTGAGTGAATAGTCTCTTTGTTGGTTTTCTTGTACTGACCACATATTTGAACCCAAAATACTAAGAACAGGATAAAGAAATCCTAGTCTCCAAGAATATGGAATATTGTCTGAAAAAAGTGTTGTCCCAAAAAGCAGAGAACCAGAGGCTGACTGGGTGGTTTGAGTCGTCTCAGCAGACAAAAGGAAAGTGGTGCTATTTAGGATAATGAGGAGTAGGTGTGGAAAGATGTATATCAAGTTTTCTGATTTGGGAATATTGATCACTGTAAAAAAATGTTTCCTATAATTTTTTAATGCACTGATTATCAAACTTCTGTGCAGCTACTGGATTGCTTTGTAAAACTATATTCCATGAACTGATTAATCTGATAAAATCTGTTTGGCAAAGCATAAGTACTTGTTCTTTAAACCTATTATTTTTACCTATAATCTTTAACTTGAAAAGGTAAGTACATTTATATGTGACACATTAATACAACCTGATACTGCAAGCTGCAGCCACTGAGGTTACCAGCAGGGACAGATGCTGCCTCGTGGGGAGCAGGTTAGGGAGGTGGGTTATCTGTGTCAAGAGGATGCTCCCTTCACCAGATCACCCAGGGCAGGAGAAGATGTGTGTGGTACTGAGCTTTGGGTGGGTTATCTGTGTCAAGAGGATGCTCCCTTCACCAGATCACCCAGGGCAGGAGAAGATGTGTGTGGTACCGAGCTTTGGATGGGAAAAGGAACTGTTACCTTTCCCATTTTAAGGGCTACTGTCTATCATGTTTTACTTCTGCTTGGCATTTGGTGACAGAAGAGGAGCTGGGACTGCTTGCTGGTTACAGGTGGAAAACCAGCTTACATAATTACAATGCATTCACTACAGAGAGGAGTACACACGACCTCATATTTTCATCCAAGATTTTCTGGATAGAAAAATGGGATGCAGACTCACCCTCTGTTATCTTATTAGACCTTCTCCTTGTCCCTACATTGTTGGATTGCCACCACTTCTTTTCCCAAAGCAGTCATTGGGTCATTTTACATTTGTTTTGTGACATTATGGAAATGGAGAAGGACATCAGCTATGCTGGTGACACAGAGTGGAAAGAGCATGAAAGCAAATAGGTTGGACATAATGAAAATCCCCTCTGTTAATCTTCACCATGAGGCAGAGCAAGCTATATGACTGAATCCTCAGGAAGGATGAAAAAGAGACAATTAAGAAAGATTTAAATATCTAAAAAGCCATATCTAACAGAATTTGTCCAAGTTCTCTAAAGTGTACACATTATGACAAAAATAAAACCCATCTCCTGTAAAAGACACTAAGAAGTGGGGCATCTCCCAGAATAAACCATGCTATGTCAATAAACCATGCCAGGCAACACTATGAGAAAGGGCATTGAATGGTGAGTTCTTTTGCATAACAATCACTATGTATTGTGCTGGATTGAACGGGTACAAAAACCAATGCCAAGTGCCTTCTGCTGCTGGGGTTATGTTTTCAGTCATTGATGTTCCTACCTGTTCACTGTGAGCATGTGGTAGATGCATCGGGGAAAGAGAATGGGCTTACATTCACCCAGATAAAGCACATGTATATGACAAATTGTGTTTTCTGTCTGTAAAAAGGACTACTAGATTCACTGACTGTTTCCGCCTCAGCTCAGTTATAAGCAAATGAATGTTTAAAAGTAGGATACACTCTGACCCCAGCTTTACCTGAAAACTGCATAAGAGTCCACCTAATCATATAAGCATCCAGTTATAACTTTCATCATATATTTAAACATATGAAATGGACTTTGAGATTTTCAAGTGATAAGATATTGACCACCTCCCAGAGTAAACTTCCAAGGGTTAAATAACCTCATTATAAAAGAAAAATCTATGTCCTCTGTTTTAGATTTGTCCAGCTTCAGTTCCCTAGCATTGCACCTGGGAATGCCTTTGTCTCTTTAGCAATTTACCTGAAATCTTTTCCTGTATGGATATAGATAGACCATATTCCAACATTCCCCTGACTTTCTCTCAGGTAAACTGAAGAAATTGAGCTTCTTAAATCTCTTATTATGAGATTATTTTTTTTCAGGTCTCTCTCCAGTCCTTTAATGATTCCATAGATATCCTGATGGGTGAATACCAGAATTGCAAATGGTGTTCTAGCCAGGGTCATTTACTCCCAATAACAACTTCACTGCATAAGACATGTCTATAAATGGATGAAGCCTTGTAATAAATTATCCTGCATGGTTAGAAAACACAAAAGTTGTTACC
This sequence comes from Acanthisitta chloris, assembly GCF_000695815.1. NCBI lineage: Eukaryota > Metazoa > Chordata > Aves > Passeriformes > Acanthisittidae > Acanthisitta > Acanthisitta chloris. The sequence goes on along the minus strand of NW_008683602.1, from coordinate 10,479 downwards.
AAGGTTCGGAAACTGAAGTCTTTCAGTTCTTCTAAAGTCTGTTAATTTTATGGAAAGGAAACTTAAAACTTATGTTAACATATTTTATACATATATTTCTATTTCCTCTTTACACAATGTCTTGTGGTTTGAGTTTTTTCAATTAAAAAAATGGTATAGGAAAGCACATATAGTGTAGCAAGTGTGGATAAGGAATGATATTCCAGAAAACAGGAATGCTGATTTATGCTTTTAGAATCCTCTTCTTTTCTGGTTCTCTGCTTTTTTCAGGGATGACTTAGAAGACCATGGAATAATGGTGAAACAAGGCAGAGTGATGCTACTGTAAAATTTACATTCTGTATCTCCTGTATCACAGAGAAGAGATGTAATCATTGAGATTTGTTCCTGTGTTGGAACTCTGAATGATTTGTAAGCTGTGATTCAGTATGTTAAACCACATCAGTCAAGTAATAAAACGGAGATGATTAAATACTATATACTTTTGTTGGCTTCTTTAAACAGGTAAATATTTGTCAGTAAAACTCTATCCTTTTCCAGCATCTGCAGAATTATGCTGTGACTCAAATGGCATTATTCTACCACCCACAGAATGTTTTTGCTCAAAGATCAAAGACACTGAGATGATAAAAACATATTCTAGCAATGAATGCGTTCAAGGAACATTTCTATTGCATTGCTAAAAGTTGAACCAAAAGAGTATCTACCTTAAGATTATTTCCTTGGTTTTTTGCAAAGATCTAGTAAAGAAAAGGATATATTCATCCTGTATAGCATGATTTTTGAGAAATAAGTTTTTTTGTTCTCATTTTCCTCCTGTTAGCCAAGGTTTGGACCATTTTCTGTGAATATTCATATTATAAATTTTCAATTGTAATATTTAAATGAATATTGTGATTCCTCTGTCAACAGCTCATTTCATCAGCATACTCCTTAGTGAGAAATAGTGTCTTGAGTGAATTTAAAGCAAAGGTAGTTTTGTAAGGGTACCTTTGTTTTCTTCAAGTTGATGTGGATGAAATTTGTATAGGATTGCCCTGTACCTTATGGTTTGTGGCATTCAAAGAATGCAATATATTGAAATACCATATACTGAAAGGACATAACTCTGATATGATGAGGGGTAGCCTCCAGGAGGAATATCCGTTGCACGTATGTTACATGCAGTTTTTTCCTTCCCAAAGTACAAGATGGGATAACGGATGCTCGGAGTCCATAGGCTGAAACAGTTTTCAGTTTTATATTTTGTGGGATGTTTTAGCTGAAAATGTCTGGCTTTACTTATCAACTACAATCACTAACATTCTGGATTTGCCCTTTTGGAGATTAAGATGTATTTTGTGGCTTAATAGATAAGGTAAAGCAGAAATATATGGGGTCACACAACAGGTCACTAATGTTTTGTTAACAATCGTTTAGGCTGAGGTCACTCTCTTTCTATTTAAAGACTTTGTAAACATCATCCTCCCCTGTTGAGCTTAAATATTCTAGTTCCTTTGGAAAGTAACTATCTTGTAAAAGTCACAGGTGCTAATTCTTTGGCCAAGATTTGCTAGCTGCAGAACATCTTGCCTACTGCTAAACTAATACCTTCATAAATACTTCCCTGGTACAGGTCTGATGGTTATTTTACACTGAGAATAATTTTGCAGTGATCACTGTCAGGAGAGATAGGGCCTGATTAACACTGGCCACCTTTGCCAGCTCTATCTTTAATCACAGACTCTGCAATAAACAGAGAAATGTAATCAATAAAACTGCAGATACTATGAAGAAATATATATGGGGACTAAAAGTCTATTGATAAAATCTGGTGATTATTTTTCATCAAGACTTTAGACTGTTAACTTCTTTACCTGTAGCACTCCCCAACAAAACTGAGTGGCCAATTATTAATAAACATTACAAAGAAAAAACCCAACTGAAGTAGTTCCTCTCAGCTATGATTCTTAACAATTGCTTATATTCACTTGATGAATCTATTCTCTGTAAGCATTTCTTTTGTCCCTTACTATGGGATAGTTTGGTATACAAATGAGTTATGCACATTAATTTGAAGTTTGCATGTAATAACCTTTCAGGTAACCACATAACTTAAAGCCTTTCTAGAAAGTGATCTAATACTTTCATTTAACAAAGAGATCACTTCTTTGTTTTGCTTACCAATTCACAGATGTAATTATTGTTGCTCAAACTGTTACAGTACATAAACTTTTTATAAAACAAGCATCCAATTCCCTTATGTTTTCTTAAGCCTAAATTTTCTCTTTCCCCACTCATTTTTTGTAAATCTTGAACAGGAAAAAACCCCAACCCCAAACACCAATGACAACAGAATCAAACAAAACCCCCAAGTATTAAATGTGATAGTGATTTTGAGTTACAACTCTTTGGTCTCTTTTTACAGGAGTTGCATGCAACTGTCAAGGATTTTCAGGGAAATAATAAAGGATATTGACTGCTATATTAGCCAAAAATATAGTAATAAATCTCTCTAGGTAACAAATTCCTAAACTCAGGTCCTAATAAAAGTATTTATGCATCATATATAGAATACATGTTTGAAAACTCGAATCCTAGGGCATTATGTTAAAGAAGCAAGTTTATCATTCAAATCACCTTTGAAAGCAAGGAATGACACCACTGTTTTTGGTGATTGAATACACATCCAATATTTTCTTGCTTTTTTGATCAAATGGGATAAAAATCTGATAAATATGTCTACAACCTCATAAATTCATGATAAACTGTTATTCTTTTCTAAAAACAATTTATCTTGATAGATCTAAGCTAGCAGCTTGAGAATAAACTTCTTGGGGATGAGCACAGTTTCTATAAAGATACTTACAGGCATATTTGCAGTGTTCAATACCTTGACATTATTTATCTTTAAAAAATATCCTATATATTTTAATATTAAAAAACCTTATGCTATCTCTGCAGCTGCAAAGAAGAATTCTTTCTCATGTTATCTGTGCTTACTTCCATACTTTGAAAAATATGAAATAAGTTCTGGTTTTCAAATTCAGATGATCTGCCACTTTTATGAGAGCACATAAACATATTTCTAGAAGCTTTGCAAAGGTATTTCAGGGATGAATTCAGGATAACAATGGAGTTAGTGAGTGAAATCTTTCTTACCCACCACAGCAGAAAATGTACACTGCACGGTATTCATCATGCTCTCTTTCACTCCAGTAATCACACTGTATTTCAAAATGCCAGTGTAAGTTTATTACAAACTGACTAAAATGTGAAGATCATGTGATGGACAGATTGCATAAGGGGTATGGAAATGTGCTTTTCAGCTAAATATTAGCATGTGCCTTACATGTCCCCTGTGTTAAGATGTAAATTTTTGAGTCTCCTGCTTAATCCTCACATTTTTGCAAGATGTGTGTGGTTTAGTATTCAAGTGATGTTCAGACTTGTAGATTATAGACATGATGCACAAAGCTCTGCCCCAAGATGGTATGAACTTTTTAGTTTGCATGCAGATTTAGCCCTTGGGTAGATGCACAGAGAGTAGTCACTAGGACATGGACAAACACAACTTCAGGGGCTCCTTGAAGCTCTTGGGTTGAAGCACTGGGAATTAAGGGCATGACTCTTCTTCCCCACCAGAAACAACGGCTGCCAGCAGGACTGGTTTGAAACACTAGTCTTAAATAATCTGAAAGAGTGCACAGACTTACTAGTGAAGATTGTGCAAATTCCAGCAATATCAAGGAATCTTTTTGCATTTTCCTTCACTTTTTTTATTTCACGTTTTATTCTATAGTCAGGTTATGTATCTAAGGTGCATTAGTCCATTCTATACATGTCAATTGCTGCAGCTGTAACTATCTATTGTTTGGCAACATGGTTTTTTGCATGTTTTTACTTATCTGACTTTTTTCCTTGGCTACTGATCTGGAATTTTTCAGCAGCTAGAGTGATGAGACTTCAGTAAATCTAACCTGAAATCTAGACAAAAAGATTGCACACGGACAGACTATGTGCATCTAAATGCAGTCTACTGCACATGGCTGGACTGACTACACTGCATTTAGCCTATCCATTTAAACATATGCAATTTGCAAACATTTAGTAAATTGCAAGCAGGGACAGTATCTGCAAGGAAATCACTTGCAATAGTTCTACTGAGATCAGGGTAAATGAATACTTTTTTTTTTTAACTTGTGGTTTTTGGAAGAGATTTGCCTGGGTTTTTTGAGCTTTGCATTGGCTGGACTGACTACACTGCATTTAGCCTATCCATTTAAACATATGCAATTTGCAAACATTTAGTAAATTGCAAGCAGGGACAGTATCTGCAAGGAAATCACTTGCAATAGTTCTACTGAGATCAGGGTAAATGAATACTTTTTTTTTTTAACTTGTGGTTTTTGGAAGAGATTTGCCTGGGTTTTTTGAGCTTTGCATTTAAAAATAATGATGTAGGGTTTAAGCATCATGAGACTATTCTGTAGCTCTTCTCTGAAAATAAAGGGAAATCAGATTTACAGAAGGATCTGCATAGTGTGTGTGCCAAGATATTAAGGCTCACTTAAATTGACATTAAGATACCTGTGGTTTCTAAGAAGGTCTCCAAAGGCACTTTCAGAATTTTAAGTTTTGTCAGCTGCGTATTTTGCAAATATTTATTGTGATAGGATTTACATGCATTTTAGCTTGAAAACAAGCAGCAGGATGTCATTTTAGGTAGACAAAAGAACATGTTTATTAAAGAAACTAGAAATGGTATTAGCTAATGCTTTTTCTTGAGCCGAGATGAAAGGCAACAGCAGTTAATTAAAATGTCCAGAAAGAAAAATAAATATAAAATATTGCATTCTAGGTGTAGACATCACAGCGCTGCTCTTCTGCTCTGGCTCAAAAATGCATGTCCCAGTTTCAGTCCTCCCAAGCCAGTTTCACCGTTGCAGCTTGGCAAGTCACAAGAAAGGAGTCATCGCTGTCATGCTCATGACTCTTACAGCTATGGAACCACAAAGAAAGATGGAGCTTGATGCCAAGTTCTTTTCATAAATTTTTTTTCTTTGTATATCACATCAAGGACTCAGAGTTATGAATAACTTATAACAGAAGGGCCCTCAGAAAGTCATCTGGTCCCATCACTACTGAAACCAGCAATACTAAAGTGCAAGGATTCCAAGTATTTTTTCTAGCAATCACAGAAAACAGTGCAAATGGACTTAATGACCATTGGCATATTCAGCAAACTTCACGTACAAAATTCCCACTGGAATTGCAGATAATACAGAAAAAATATCTTCTACATTTATTTGTTTCTTCCAAAGGAACTGATACCTGACTTTCTGACCCTGCAGAGAAACTTAATCTTCAAAGATTCGAGGCTGAAAGTGACTCCCCAGCCACTGATTTCCAGGCTCTCTCTTCAGCACCTTCTCTTTTCTAGGCAAGGCCTTCTCTTTTCTAACAAGCCTGCTGTCTTCATAAAGACACCACCCTAAGACTTCATCAGAAAACTGAAATGTGTTAGTCAATTATCTCTGCCTTGTCAGGTAGGCAAATGGTCTTTCTAAGGCTGCCTGGAGGCAACTAACCACTTGCCATGCTACCTTACATGCCCACTGGGCCTTATGTTCTTCAGGTATCACTGGGGAACAAGGCATTCATAAGGAGCAGGTAGACTGCTGGATCCTGTACAAATATTCACACCTTTATCTGATGGGTTCCCATAGTCTCTCTACTGTGCTTTATCTGCTTTGGAACTGATTTATTTTTAAGTATCACAATTTTGTAGTTGCTGCCGCGGCAACTGCACTGGGAGCACAGTGTCCCTCTTTCATTTATTTATTGCTTTCTCCAAATAAACTCCTGCCCTTCCCACTCCTTGCACTTTTTTTGAATCTTAACATTAAGACTCTGAGCTTTGGACAAAAAAAGAAAGGTGATGATATGATTACACTAATGATAATTTTGCTGACAGAGGTGAAAAGTATCAAAGGAAGATAAACTGTAGCATTTTGATGAAGGGTTCATGTAGGGGTAATGAAAATAATCTTCAGAGACAGAGACATTCTCCTCAAAACAGTGAGTATGGAAATAAAAACAAAGCATCTGAGTTGTTTAACAAATACACATTTTATAATTAAAGCCAGCTACTGTCTGAAGATTGGGGAGAGACTGAATACAATACCTGACTTTCACAGAAGAGTTAAAGGTAATGCTGGGAACTACAAAGCAGCACTGAAGTAGTACAGGAAAACCTAACTGCCACTAAATTAACCAGCAAAGAACTGAATAAGGACAGATCAATACCCATAACTGATTTTTCTGCATCAAAATTGTAAATCAACAGAACTCTCTGAACATGAGTGTTATTAACAGAATACAGTCCTTTCCTTTGTAATAGCTGCAAAAAGTTTTCTGAAAAAATTAGGGTAAACATCTCATGAAAAACATCGGGGTTTTTTTGCTCCTTAAGCTTGGGTTTGTAGCTTGCTGATCAGGAACTTAAGGTTAGTCATCTGAACAGTGCACAGGTAAATATAGAAGAGAGGTTCTGTGAGCTTTCCTTAGGAAAAGCAATCCTTTTATACAATGACATATGGCGAATTTAGTGTCCTAAGGATAGAAAAAAAGAACAAAACTAAGACTTTTACACTGATATTAGTAAAACCATCTGAATTTTGCTATTTAAAGGTCAAATGGACATTAGCTGTGTTGAATCAAGCTAGAAAATACTGCTGGGACTGAAGAAAGTTCCCCTTCCATGGAATACCACTCAGCAACAAGTCTGAAAAGGAGGGACGAGAGGGAGAAATGGTGCCTTCCCATGAAGAAAAACCTACTTTTAGGAGGAAGTGACTGTATTTGTCCAGCTAGTGATCTTGTAGAACATAGTAATTCCTGTGAACTGCCCTGACTGTGGGAAGTGGAAAGACGACAGGTTTTGACACTGTCTGTAACACTTGCAGGGTGCAGTGGGTAGATTTGAGGTTTATGAGGGATTTGCAAGGCATGCTCGTTTAGGGGGGTCTGCACTGCTTCCTGCTGGAGGTCTGAATGCACTGAAGGCATTTTAGAAACTGGCACATTTTTCCAGATCCAAAGAGATAAGCATTTGTGTTTTATTTAGGTTATCTTCTGTTCTGAGTACATAAAATCAAACCAGATTGAGAATATAGCATATGAATGATCATATTGGCATTGACAAAAGGATAGACCTAGCAAGCTGTTCTACTTTCAACAGTGGCCCAAAGCATACACCAATGGAATATACAGAAAAGGACAAATTTCTAGAGATAATCTGTCATCTTGAGCATTTGGTTGCTTAAGTAATCCCTCAGCCAAAAGTTGACTCGTGTATTTAGCAATTCTCAAACAATTTCTTTTCCATTAATTTGTCTGGTCTCTCCATGAACCCATGTAAGTCTGTATTAAACATCCATGGGAAAGAGACCACATTATCAGTTCTATTCCATGCTATACAATATTCTATGTTTATTATTAGGCACATTGTGCCCATCCCCGTGACATGAAAGTGACAACATCATTCTATTTAGAGTACCAAGAAAAATGAAATTATATAACTGTGCCTGAGGTGTATCTTCCTTTAATGCTCACAAGAGGTTTCTTTCCTGTCTTTACCTAAGAATGTGGCCTTTCTTCCCTCACAGACTTCCAGTGCACGTGTGTGCTTACAGGAATGTATGTTCCATTGCAACCTCCTCCTGCACTTCATTTGCCTATATTCCTAAAAGATATTTTGCTTTAGAAGGAAAAAAACACCCAAGAAAGCTGACAAGGTAAGCATGCCAAGAAATAAAAAGAAAATTTACACTCCAATAAAATCTCAACTATTATCATAATGCATATTCCAAGTCAAGTCTAAGATGTCCCGTATTTTTGCTGAATGTATAAGCTTGTGTGATTCGTTAGGCTCCCATTCATTATGAAAATAGACCAGTAAATTACAGCTTTTGCAAATGGAATCATTATAGCTGTAATTTACAAAATATATTAAGCCCTTTGATCTTTGTCAGAGAACATATCATATACTTTTAAACAACATTGCTCGGAAATGGTAATTTAAAAAACTATAAACCTCACATTCACAGCTTTAATGCATATATTATGCTGTACTTTTCTACCAGAAATAATGTCCATGTTCTGTCTATTGCATAACATTGCCTCAACTTCCAGCTGAACAGAAAAATAATATGATGCTGCAAATTGGTAAGATATGAATGAATATTGTCACCAATGGACACCTGTGGGTCTTTTCATTACTCGTGACTATGACCTAAATAAAACTATTTTTTTTCTAGTGATTATCTATTGCATATTGAATATTATCAAGTCTGTAATATTGCTTCAGTGCATCCTGTAGTCCAGTATCTCATATATCCATGTTTAAAAGTGAGTAATGTTTCTAAAAAAAATTAATCTACAGTCTAAATGCTGTTTGAAAATTAACATTTTTCTTTGACTTTGTATATCAAGTGCTTTTTTGCTTCAACTGTTACTTTCTAGTGACAGTAAGATGATGCAGGACAACAAGGATAAAAAGATGCCTAGCCATTTCTAGGAATCCTTAGGGTAATCTTCTTCTATAGTTTAGAATCAGAACAGATAAGGCATCTTATTTATGGATTAACTAGGGAGGAGGGGATTCATAAAAGCACGTTTAAAAATTAAACTGATCTTGTACATATCTGTTCTTATGAAAAATGGCATTTGCTCTTGAAAGATCTAGTATAATGTCAAAACCCTGCCTGAGCTGGAGACAAGTCACTTAGAAGGACAGTGTCATAATGGCACAAAAGAAGCAGTACATAATATTTAAAATGCTATTCCTTGATCACTCTAAGATCTACACAAGTATATAAATAGTTGGATTTTGGAACTTTTCCAACACTTATTCAAGCTTTAAAAATATTTTAGACTTCAGTGAAATCGAGCATAAGTACAGAATTTTTCTATGTATGCACACTTCCGTCTAATTGTTTTACTGTTTATTGTAATGAGAAGTTATGATCATACAAATAATTTCATTTTTCCATTTTTTTTTTGGAACTGGCATTTTCTAAGGAAATGCAAACTATAGACATTTTATTTAAGAGATAGTGCTGCTGTGGTTCATTGTTTTTACTTAAAATGGGCAGATTAAATGACGCTACCTTAAATAAATAGATAGAAAAATATGTATTTTTAAAAATTAATATTATGAACAACAGCCCTGGATTGTTTGCTGCAATCCTCACCTAAAGGCAGCAGTGGTTCTGTCCAGCTTTCATGTACTGCTGCTGCAAAGCTCAGGCATTTTGACTCACCCATTCAGTTGCTATGCATAAACTTCTGGCATTTGTTCACAAAAGGTTTCATAAAATGAACAGCGAAAATAAAAAGCTGCTATTTGCCCAAAATAGCATAGCCTGCAGATTTCAAGAGCAACCACTACTGCTTATAATTAATATGACATCACTGATTACCACTTATAAACCTTTTTTATGGGAGCCTAAGCCTCCTATATTATGCGTAACTGAGCATATGGAATCTTAGATCATTTTTTTTACCTTCTGTTTCTGAAAATTTTCAGAGGAAAGAAAGCTAGTTGTATTTCATTATTCTGTGTATTTAGCAGGTCTGTTTTCTTGGCCATGAGTCTGAAAGCCTTTTTTAAGAGGACTTATCTAGCAGCTGTGTTGACAATTCTATTTTTGAGTGCAACTTCAAGAGCAAGATGAGTTCTTCACACCTGTGCCTCTAGAGCTCACTTCTTGGAAAGAACTGGGCTTTGCATTAATTTTGCAGCAAATACCATGCAGTGCAAAGAAAAAAAACCCCCAAGTTTCTCCTTCTAGCATAGAGTGATTAGGAAGAGCAGAGATTCTTTTTGAAGGCTCTGGACACAACAGGAAAAACAGTTAAAAGGGACCTTTTGATGCTGCCATGTATGCATTCATTGAGCTGGTCTTTGGAAAGTTTTACTAGGACAAAGTCATAGCTCAGTTTCATTCAGAATGTTACCTTATCACCATGAAATTAACAATTTCTGGGCTTTTAAAGAACCATGTCTGCCTGAGACAAACACTGTTGACCTAGAAATAGAACACCTTCTTCAGGTAGTGTCTTCATATTTGTCCACACAGTTTTACAGTAAAAGGAGCACGTTCAGATTTCCCTTCTGGAGTGCACCGCCTAGAGCATGGGTGACTTGGTCCTCAGTATCAAGAATGTGTTCTTACTCCCAAGTATATACATTGGCAACCTATATGGGGTGGATCTCCCCCTAAGATGAAGACAGAATCCTACCAGCCCACCTGCCCTCAGAGCTACAGCTTCTGCAAGTGATTCAGGGCCCGGAGGTGTGGACAGGGACTAATTGCACAAAAGCAGTCCTCTGTCTACAAAACTAACAGGAACATCAGAGCCACTTCACCACCAATAATTCTATTGGACATCTGAAAATCTCACCAATTATTTCCTCAACCTGTGAAACATTCC
>NW_008683601.1:3692-9067 GCF_000695815.1 Acanthisitta chloris | reverse complement strand
CGGCGTCTACTACTTCGCCTACCACGTGCACGTCAAAGGGACCAACGTCTGGGTGGCTCTGTACAAGAACAACGTGCCGGCCACCTACACCTACGACGAGTACAAAAAGGGCTACCTGGACCAGGCCTCGGGCAGCGCCGTGCTCGAACTCAAGGAGGGCGACCAGGTCTGGGTGCAGATGCCCTCGGACCAGGCCAACGGGCTGTACTCCACGGAATACATCCACTCCTCCTTCTCGGGGTTCGACATTAACTGTCTCTTACAAAAGAGCAGTCTTTATTATAGAGTGTTTTGCGTTAACATACCACAGGACTTTTTTTTTTTTTTTTTTTTGATAAAAAAGTGTTTTAAAATTGATACAAAAAAGAAAAAAATCACTGGGAAGAAGGCGCAAGCCGTTTGCCGTGGGACCTCGCTCCACGCTGTTTGATCCATGAGTCAAGATGGTAATTGGGAAGGAGACACCTATCCATCTATCTTTCTGTTTTGGGGGGGAGGGAGGGGAGTGACTTCCTCAGCAAAGCCTATTTGGAATAAATTTTACCCCAGGGACTGGGCATCGAACACAGGAACACGCTCCGGATGGCAATGATGTGGCTCTGTGACCCAGGGAGGGTCGGTGGGAAGACCAGACCCTCCTGGTGTGCACCAAGTGCCCTCGTTTCCCGCTGGGAATGCTGGATAAGTTCATCCAGCTGTGCCAGGGCTGGTGTGTTTGGTAACCAGCGCAGGGTCCCGGGCACAGCGATCCGTGCTGGATTGGGAAATTCCTTCCCGACGCGTTCCGCGCTCGCCGGCCCTGCCTCTCCAGGCTGTGCTTCGGGCAGTCTCTCCGATTCACTCCGGATTCAGTGTGGTTGGATTTACAATCCTGAAAAGTGGAACACTTTGCATAAGCACCTTCTTCTAAGAAGTAAATATTATTTTTAACCCACCCCACCCCACCCCAGCACCTTTAGGAATAAAAACATCCAGGCACTGGTACCTGGGAGGATGCCACGACCTGTTCCGAAGGCAGTGAGGGAAGTTGGGACCCCCGTGAGGATGATGATCTGATCTCTCCATTCACCTGCTGGGAAGCCCGAGGGCTGGTCCTGTCCTATCTGTCTCTGCAGCCCAAAGACTTGGTTGGCCTCGGGAGCGTCTCTGCCCACCCAGGGAAGGTGCTTGTGGTGCTGCCAGCTGGTGTGACACAAGGGAGTGCCACTGATGGACAACTTGCTTTTCCTGTCTCGCTGTCCGGGATGTGAGAACTCTTGCCTTGGTGTCTCTCCTTTCCCCGGGGATCTTGGAATTAAGAAATAGCGCTGGTTCTAACTCTCCATGCAGTGATTTCACCACGGTGCTACAATCCACTTAACAACGTTACTTACAAGTCTAGTGCAATACGTACCTGTGACAGGCCCCAAGTAGGTACCTGTGACAGGGCACCAGCCCTGGTGCCACTCCCTGACTTAGGTTAAAAAGTCAACATTTACCTGTTGCTACCACTTTGCCTCACTAATGCCTGAAGCGTTGCTGACCTGAGCAGAGCTGCAAGGTCTCGGCCAGGTGTGCACTGCCCACCTGGCTGCTCTGGCCCTCGGCACAGGGAGCCACAAACCCTGAGGCTCTGCAGGTTTCGCACAGTAGAACAGTCACTGCCACTCACAGGACAGGGATTCAGCTCACCCCAGGCCAGGAGCAGCCAGCCGATCGACCCGTGTGCATCCCACTGCCTGTCCCTCTGCAGAGGCACATCCCTGAGCAACAGCAACACCTTCTCACCCGCCGAGCGGCTCTGACCCTTCCCCTTTCCCGACTCCCGCTCCATGGCCAAAGACACGCAGCAAGACTGGGACTGGTCTTGTCCTCCAGATGGACTCTGAGATATTTAAACAACTTTCCTTTTCCTATTTCTGTTTTGTTTGTTTGTTTCTCTCTCAAGCCTGTCCTGTGTTTCTGCCTCCTGCCATCCAGGGCTTCCTTTTACAAACACACCTACCCCCGACACTGACAAACGCCAGAGGGAAATGTACTGGAAATGTACTGGAAATGTAGCTGGAAGGCCAATGCTCCAGTCACTGCCTCTGGGGCTGGTGTGTGCCCTCCCTAGGATCCTCTCCCTGGGATTTTTCTCTCCTTAAAGCTGCAAGTTTCATGCAAACTCCTCAAGCTAAAAGGTCTCAGCTCGCGCAGGACGTTCCTAACTCCCGAGGGCTGGGGGGAAGTCAGGACCGTGTGGGTTGTGATGCTAACAGGTTATTTCCCAGCAGGAACGGGAGCTGTATAGAGTCCCTGAGATGAAGAGTGGAAGCTCAGGTGCTCTCCCAAGCCCCGGGGTGGGAGGAGGGTGCTGGAGAGGACCTGTCTCCTCTCCTCGGTGAGGAGTGCACCGCGTGCTGCCCCCAGCAGGGCCAGGAGCTGCCACTCCTGGGGGAGCTCCATCCTGCTCCTCAGCAAAACAGCTTATTTATACCGTGTCTAACCTCCAGCCCATCTCTCCTTGTTCTGTTCTGTTTCACTCCAAACTTCTCGTCCAAGCTGGCAAAGAGCAACGACAGAACTCCTCACTAACCACCCCGAGACGTTCACTCCTTCGTGCTGTAGATATTGTTTTGCCTTTCCACTTCCCCTTCATGTGCAGAGCAAACCCATAATCACCTTCGCAGCTATTTAACCTCTTACATTTACACACTAATGGAAAGCAAAGATATTACACGCACATAGTTAGGCTAAAAAAACGATGCACAGGATGAGGGAGGCTGTTCACTCTCCGGAAGGATTTTCCTCTGGAATTCTGAGTTCCTGATATTGGCCAGCAGAAAGGATAATTTTCTGTCGTGTGTGTGAGCATGTGGGATTTTGGTTTCGATCACAAGAATAAAAAAGGTTGGGTTGGATGAGGTATGTCTTATTTTTAATGCTGAAAACTGCATCACAATGTGCATTTTTATATACAAATTCTTACTATTTTTTTTTAAAATTTGCCTCTAGTATCTTCATTTCTAACCTAGTATATAGAGGTTTTTAGTTTTGTAAATACTTATTACATGCACTGTCCTAGTAAAAGTTGGTTCGAAATGCACTCTTTGTGACCCAAAACTGGCCTGCTCTTCACAACTAAAACTGCAGTACTTGATTGTATTGACAAAACATCAATAAAACTTATGGTATAAAGGTGGGCTCAGCTCTGCTCTGTCCTGGCACCCACCTCATACACTCCATTCCCACCTCCAATCTCCTCACTCATTCCCAGCAGATCTCCCTCACTAATCAATATCTTCACACAACAAGTTGTTCCATCTTTCTTGTCATAAAGGGAAAGATTCCTGTCCCCAGTTCAGTTTTAACAAAGGATGAATCCCAGACCCTTCCAGCCTGGCAATTGTTCGTTTGAGGAATGCAAGTCAGAGTGTTTGGGATTCCCTCTCCCTGATGTGTGGTTTTTTCCATGAGTTTTCATTCCATGTTACATACCTTGTCAGCAGCCAAGCCCCAACCCATTCCCAACACCCAGAGGTGGTCGATCCCCTGCAGCAAAGCACCTTCAGAGGCTCAGAAGGCAGAGCCTCCCCAGCCGGACTCCCACTTGCCCTTCACCCAGAGCCACTCCTGGCACTCTTGGCACTGAGGAAGCACAGCCTGATGGCCTGAATGAAAACACAGGAGCAGTGGCTAATTAATCAAGGTAACTGAGGGATTTTATTTCTTTCCAAGGAAGTCAGAGCTAACTCTGGCCTAAGTGAGCTCTAGCCTTTCAACAAGAGCTCTTTGCCCTCCGTCAGTTCCAAACATTTACGCTTACGGAGCTGCTGTAAAAGAAAAATACCTTCTTGTAAATAATCCTGTGAATATTCGCCCTGTGGCAGAGGAATGTGGAAAACCTGACATTTTACAGCTCAGACCTGCAGCACGATACAGAAACACACAAAATTCCACATGTTCCCAGGACAAGAACCCATTTATACAAGGAAAAACCCATGAAAGCATCACACAACAGACTTGGCCACCAGCACCCGCTTCCCTTACACTGATCACTTCTCCCCCAATTAACCCTCCTTTCCCTCTAATTCCAGACAATTCTTCCCCAGGACAGAGGTTTAGCCCTGTGAGCACCAACTCCTGTGTCCTGCTCAAGTCACTTTAGCCCCTGACTCCAGGAATTCCTCCCCTCCCCAGGGCTGGACTCCCCAGGAGTTGGACTCCAACGATCCTTGGGGGTCCCTCCCAGCTCAGGATATTCTGTGGCTTAAACAGGAATCTCTTGGTGCTCTGGGCACACACAGGACACTAACAGTGTGGGATGTGCACGGACTGGGAACACAGGAGCAGCAGGTGGCAGTGCCTGGTGGCTCACAGGGCAAAGAACACGGGAGGAGCAGCAGCCAGTGACATCCTCTCCCAGCAGGGTGTTAGGATTGCTGTGTGCACCAAAGGGGCACAAAGAAATCCCTTCTCCCATCTCTGGACCTTCTCATTCTGCCTTTAGGGAACAAACCTCCCTGGAGATCTGCCCCCAGCATCCTCACTCAGCACAGGTGACAACCTGTGCCACCAGGCCACAGTGATGATCCCTGTGACCCCCCTTGGCTGCCCAGCCGAGAGTGACCGTCTGCTGCTCGAGGGGTGTGGAGCCTCCCAAAGCCACTGACACAGAGCAGAGGGAAACAGGGAGAAAAAGTCGTTGGGTCTGAACCCACAGTGATTGCAATGACAAGTGGCACACTGGTGGACAAAGCAAGCAGCAGAAATCCCATGGAAAACAAGATGTTTCTGTACACTCAGAGGAGCTGCACCCACTGTCCGAGGCGCCTCGTGCAGCCACTTCCCAGCTGATCTATGACTGAAGGGGATGATCCCTCTCTTCCAAGCTCCCAGCAGCAGCACCTTCTGGCTCAGGTTGAGGCTCACTGGCACCAGCTGTTGGTGCGGATCCACCACTGGATCTGACTGGAAAAGCAGAGCTGACCACCCCTTCGCCTTCAGGAAGCACCTGGAGCATCCCTGGAGCTCAGAGCCGCTGGCAGTAGAGTTCATACAAGCCCTTGGCCATCCTCTGTGTCTCCTGGAAAGCCTCACAGCTCTGCTCCCAGCTGGGGGGCACCTGCTCCTCGCCGTAGTAGGCGCCCGCGATGGCTCCGGCCATGGTGGCGATGGTGTCCGTGTCCCCCCCCAGGGACAGGCAGTAGATGATGGTTCTCTGTAGGGCGTTGTAGTGCTCAGGGATGTCAGGATCGGTGTCCATGCAGCGCAGGAAGGAGTAAATGGCCGTGGGGACAGAGCGCAGCGCGGCGATGCCATTGCCTGCAACACCCCCAGTCAGCACCCGGGGACCCACAGCACCCAGTCAGCACCCTGGGGACCCACAGCACCCAGTCAGCACCCCGGGGACC
>NW_008683601.1:345-3518 GCF_000695815.1 Acanthisitta chloris | reverse complement strand
GCACCCCGGGGACCCACAGCACCCTGGGGACCCACAGCACCCAGTCAGCACCCTGGGGACCCACAGCACCCAGTCAGCACCTCGGGGACCCACAGCACCCAGGGCATCCTGCCCCTCCCTCCCAGCTGTGGCTTCCTGCTGCCAGTGACTATCCACAACAGGACGGTGGATTTTGCCAGTACATGGCACAAAGGGTTGTGCCCCAGAGATACCCCCAGTTTCCTCTCATCCTGGAGAGCAACTCCCAGTTACACCAGCATGGTCTACCCATCCTGTCCAACATGATGAGCCAACAACCATTAGGAGATCTTGGAACATTAATAAACATTATGCAAGGTAAGTTTTCCTTAGAAAGACATTCTTTTCCCGTCAACACAGAGAAGGAATCACTGAGACGAGACTCAGAATTCCTGACTGGTGAGCACTGGCAGCTCTTCCAGCACATTTCATGCCCAACAGACAGCACAGACCAACGAGCAGTCTGAGGGAAGACACATCTCCCAGGCTTGCTGAGCTGCTCCTGCTGCCAGCTCTTCCCTAATACCTGGAGTAGGAAAGGTGCTTACCCAACTCAAACAATACATCTGCCTTGGGAACGCTGCTGAGCTCCAAGAATTCCTTGATTTTCTTCAGACGCCTGGAAAATGGCAAATCCTCAAATCCCAGCCTGGAAGCAGAGAGGGCAGTGAAGAGGAGGGAACATAACAATCCCCACGGCACAGCTGGAGCCTCCCCACAGCTACTCACGCTCGGGCGTCACTGAGAGACTTGTCATCTGCCTCCACGTGCTCCATGTGGCTGATGAGCTGCTCCAGGAAGGTTTCCCTGCTGAGCTCTCCCTGCAGTGCCAGGTGCACGGCCAAGGCCTGCAGGATGGCCCCGTTGTAGCCCAGGGAGTTGGCATGGGTCAGCTCAGCACTCAGCTTTGCAAACTGCCACAGAAACCAGCGTCAGCAGAGCCACCAGGACCCCAGGGCAGCCCAGAATTCACAGGAGCACAGTGTGTTAAGGGCTGGGATGGAGCTCAGAGATCATCTAGCCCCAACCCCTGCCCTGGGCAGGGACACCTCCCACCAGAGCAGGTTGCTCAAGGCTCATCCAACCTGACTGTGAACACTGCCAGGGTTGGGGCAGCCACAGCCTCCCTGGGCAACCTGGGCCAGTGTCTCACCACCCTCACAGGGAAAACATCTGGCTGCATTACCTTCTTGACATCCTGGACGTCAGCGTAGACGAGGGAGATTCCAGCCACCCTCATGGCCCCTCCGTTGCCGTAGGAGCCTTTCCCGTTGAACTGGGCCCTTGCAGGCTCAAACACATCATTGCACTTGGGGCTCAGGAGCTTCTTGAAGACGTTGACCACAGCCATCCCATAACCCCTGTTGGGCTCCTTCTTGTACTCCTCAGCAAACCTGGGGTGGGCAGAGAGGGAAAAACACACAGGGGCTTTGTCTGGTCCTGGTTTGTGGTTGTATGAAGCCTCGAGGTGAAGTGAGTTAAGACACAGAAAAATCAGTCAGGGTGCAATGATTCAGGGAAACACTTCCCAGCAATCAGGAGAAAGGGAGGACAAACATCACCTTCCACTTGTTTCCCTCAGCTTTGCCTCGAAATAGAAGCAAACTGGAAACATTTCCATGGGTCACAACCACAGGGAAAGTCTTTTGTTCAAGTTCAATGGAAGAGTTTCCTAAACAAAGAACTGCTCTCCCTTAAGTGGAACCAAATGCTGCAGGGCCTGGGATTGAGAGGGAAATGGATCGCAGACAAACCCAAGCTGAGCTCACTCCCATTCCCTCCCTAAATTAAGGGCAGTGCAAACATAAACAGCAACAAATAAACATGAAATTGAACGTTTGTGAACTTTCCAGGCATTCTCCTCCCCAGAGGTGAACACACATGGAGGAGGGCCCATCCTGCTGCAGTCCAGGGAGGACTCTGACCCCACACTGAAGCTGATGCTGCCATGTGGTCCAGGGCAGTGCCAAGCACAAATTGCAGGATTAACCACCACTTCCCTCATTATTTTCCCTCCACAAATTACCAGTGACTCTGCCTCAGCCCCTGTGCCCTTACACAGACAGTCACAGTGATGTTTTCACCTTCAGAGAGCTTCGTCCTCACCTCTTGGCCATGTCAACCTCGTCAAACTCCTTCTTGGCCAACAGTGACTGCACCACCGACCTGCTCATGGCTGTGTCGTCTGTGTACTGCAGCATCTCTGCAAGAGGAGGGCAAAGGGTCTCAGCCCAGCAGGGCCACACTGCTCCTGCCCTTCAGCAGCTCCTCCAGGGCCTCAGCACCAGAAGGTGTCCAGAGCTCCATCCCTGGGAGTGCTCCAGGCCAGGCTGGACAGGGCTTGGAGCCACCTGGGCTAGTGGAAGGTGTCTCTGCCCATGGCAGGGGGTGGATGAGATGAGCATTAAGGTCCCTTCCCAACCAAACCAGTCTGGGACTTAAGTTCCCTGGCACTCTGAGCTTGGCACTGCTGTGGTCATCAGGGCAAGGAAAGGCACAGCAAGGGAGCTGCATCACAGCTGGTATGGGACAGAATGTACTTCAAGGTTAATAAGAGCAGGAGAAAGTGATATCCAGAAGCACATGTGGACAAGTGAGTGAAGTCAACATAGGCTCATGGAATGGTTTGAATTGGAAGGATCTTAAATCCCATCCAGTTCCACTCTCTGCCTGGGATACCTTCCACTAGCCCAGGTTGCTTCAAGCCATTCCCTGTGTCCTGTTACTTCAAGCCCTTGTCAATAGTCTCTCTCCATCTTTCCTGGCACTGGAAGATCCCAATCCCTTCCTAAGAGTTCAATAACAATCCTGTGCTTCTTTTACTCTCCTCCTCTATTTTGGGTACCTCTGCTCCCTGCTGACCTCCCCAGCACTGCAGTACCCCAGTTCCCACCACAACACACAGCACATCTCCACCTGAGCAGAGCAAACCTCGTGTCCCTCTGCACCAGGGAATTCCCTAAGGAATTGCTATGGGTGCAGAAAACCTGCTGGGGGTGTCAGGGGAGTTAAACCCCCACACCACCACAGGGGATCAGGACAGGACACAGGGGCAAGGACAGAGCTGAGAACACCCATGGGTGTCCCAGGGGCATCATTTGAAGGGCAGAATGGAGAAAACCCACATTTTGCATGGGGGGAAAGGACTGGGAATG
>NW_008683601.1:0-271 GCF_000695815.1 Acanthisitta chloris | reverse complement strand
ACAACCCCCCAACCCTGAGGGCATTATGCTCCCCCCCAAACCTCCCCAACGCTTAGCTTCCCCCCCCTCCCGGAGCCAAAAAAAAAAGATATTTCTCAACCCTCTCCCACCTCCACGTGCGCTCCCCGCCGCCTCCCCCCTCTCCTCCTCCTCCGCCGGCTCCAGCCCTCGCACGAATTTCAGCAACTCCTGCAGCTTCACGACGCTTCTCCCTTCGAAAACAGCTCCTAGGCAATCCCCCAACAACGCTCCGGCCAAGCAGCCGCGGAAA
>NW_008683600.1:0-632 GCF_000695815.1 Acanthisitta chloris | reverse complement strand
GGGGGGGCTAAAATCCTGGGAATTCTTCCCAAGTCGGAATTCTTCCCCAGCAAACGGAGAAACATCTGGAAACCATCGACGAGCTGCACCTGGAGTACGCCAAGCGCGCGGCGCCGTTCAACAACTGGATGGAGAGCGCCATGGAGGACCTGCAGGACATGTTCATCGTCCACACCATCGAGGAGATCCAGGTGGGAAGGGTGGGCATGGGAAAAGGGGATAAAATGGGCAAAAATGGAGGAAAATCTGGGCAAAATGGCCCCAAAAATGGGCCAAAACCTGAGAAAAATGACCTGAGCAAAAAATGGACCAAAACCTGAGAAAAATGGCCCCAAAAATGGACCAAAACCTGAGCAAAAAATGGACCAAAACCTGAGAAAAATGGCCCCAAAAATGGACCAAAACCTGAGCAAAAAATGGACCAAAACCTGACCAGAAACTGGACCAAAACCTGACCAAAATGGCCCAAAATTAGCCCCAAAAATGGCCCAAAACTTAAGCAAAATGGCCCCAAAAATGGCCCAAACCCTGAGCAAAGTCCCCTAAAATTAGCCCCAAAAATGGACCAAAATCTGAGCAAAATGGCCCCAAAAATGGGCAAAAACGGCCCCAAAAATGGAGCAAAACCTGCC
>NW_008683599.1:20921-21907 GCF_000695815.1 Acanthisitta chloris | reverse complement strand
CACTCATTGCTCTGCCCGGGGCACTCAGAGCTCTGTCCAAGCACACTCAGAGCTCTGTCCGGGCACACTCAGCATTCTCTGCCCGGGGGCACTCAGCGCTCTGCCTGGGAGCATTCAGTACTCTCTGCCCGGACACACTCAGCATTCTCCTCGGGCACACTCAGCACTCTCTCCGGGGGCACTCAGCACGTTCTGTCGCACCACGTTCCACTTATACGACCCTAAGGTTTCCTTCCTTATGCCCCAGCACTGGCTGTTCATTGTCTCCTGGCCATTCCAGAGCTTTGCAATGCCTGTAGCATCAGCAGAGCTCCGTGGGTGACAGACCCATCACCCCCCAGGACACCCACGGGCTGTGGATAACTTTGACCCTGTTCTCCTCCAGAGCTCCAAACCTGTAGCCAGCCTGATATCCACCTTCCTCACTCTAGCAGCTTAGTGAATGTAAGCAATAAAACTTCACAGTTTGAAAGAAGTCACTCTGAAGTCATATGATGAAGGATGAAAAGATAAGCAAAAAAATTATCTTTGTCAGTTCACTTGAGCTTTCCTCCTGAATGTTTCTGAGAATGTAGGATAGTAAACTTCTCACCCCTAGGCTTGTGACTTTCTGGCTTGTCCTGAAATGTGGTCTCCAGTCCTTCTACAAACAGCTTTCTTTGGCAAAGGCACCACCTCCTATTCAACCAAAAAAACCCAACCCAAACAAACAAACAAAATATCCCATTCTAAAATCCTACACTTCGGCTCTTCTCTTTTCCTCCATTTCAATTTTTTAGATCTCACTCCAATAGCTTTTTTCCTCCTCCAATAAAAATTCTTCCTCCTCCCTGCAGATAAACACATCTAAACAGCTTTCTAACAGATCAAATACCTTTAGCATTACCTTGGGAAAAAAAAACCCAAACCCTACAAGTCATAGTAACAAAGCAAGAGAGTTTTGCTTGAGCCACAGGTAGTATTTCCTGAAACACTGTCCTCCATTC
>NW_008683599.1:4885-20909 GCF_000695815.1 Acanthisitta chloris | reverse complement strand
TTACTTTCTCACTGACCTGCCAGCACTCAGTCTTGCAGCAGCCACACTCAGTGCAACCACTACGAAGTGAGGAGGAAGCTGGACTTCAGGCTCTGAAAACTCCAATTGTACATCTCAATTTTACCATAGGGAATAAATTAATGATGTTTCCTCCCCAGCTGAGCAGCCCAAAGGAATATATACTGGGAGGAGAGCTGGGGTGTGCCTGATACTTCGCAAACAAGCTCAGAACCCTAGGATTCTTATAAGGCATCCCTGAAAGATGATTGTCCTGAACATGAGAATATTCTGAGAACACATCAGACTGGAGAGAATCAAGTCTGAAAGGAGGATAAAACTTCACCACCATCCCTGACTGAAGGCTGCAGAAGTGCCAATGCCTACAGAAATTTGTTTTCTTGTGGGTCTTTTGGGGTTTGTTGTCTTTTTTTTTTTAGTGAAGGTCTTAATTGCCAACTCTTTCTCAGCACTCTTATGACTTTCCAAGTGGCTTCCCAAAACTTGGCTGAGTGATCTCTCGAGGACACAGTTTGGATATTTGTTTACTTCTCTAACAAAGGATAGCTC
Organism: Acanthisitta chloris; assembly: GCF_000695815.1. Lineage (NCBI taxonomy): Eukaryota > Metazoa > Chordata > Aves > Passeriformes > Acanthisittidae > Acanthisitta > Acanthisitta chloris. The sequence continues at coordinate 20,342 of NW_008683599.1, read as the reverse complement.
AGTTCCATTCTTTCCAAATTTCAGTGCAAGCAGCATAGGCTCATCAAACCCATGAAACAGAAAAGCATTATGGATAGCAGGTGTCCAAAATACCATCTACTTTAGCAATCTGGAGAACTGGTAGCAGCAGAGGCAATTAGACTCTGAACTCAAGAAAATTCTGTCTTTACAGCTCGGATGGTTAAATAGTGAACAGATTGACAATGGAATCTCTGGAATCTCCCTTACTGAAGTGCTTAGAAAACAGATTAAATAAATATCTGCCAGGAATTGTGTTGGTGTGATTGATCCTGCCACAGCCCAGGAGAATATACTGTTGTACCTTTGAATCCCCTACCAGCCCCCCTGCTTTTTTCTTCTCTTTGAGTCACTGAATTGCAGCATCTGCATCATTGTACGTTAGTTAATTTATCTTTTAAAAACACACTCAAAATTAAGCATATTTAATTCAGTCATGAAGCAGCAGATGATCATAAAAAGCTCACAGCCTTATGGCGATGGTGGGGAAGACTTAGCCTGGTGGAGTGTGATTCCAACAAGGCAAGGGGCTCAGAGGCAGGTGTGAGGAGCTGGAAAGGTGTACTGGTGCCAGGAAACTGTAACTGAGCCAGAGAGCTGTGTTTGCCACTCCTGCCACTAATGGAAAAGGACAACAATAGGAGTATTGGCTGCCAATGCTAAGAAAGTCTTTTTACCATAGAGCTCATCCCAAAACAGGACACTGAATGCAGGACTGGCTGCTCCCAAAGGGAGAGCAAACCAGGAGCCAAGTGTGATGCCAGGACAGGGCTTCCCTCTGCAGGTGGGTACAGCCCCACAGCACTTGGACAGAGCAGGGACCAGGAGGTGCTGGGAATGGAACCCACTGACAGTCCCAGACAAGACAGGAGACAGTGACAGACAGGTTAAACCATCAGAGGCAAAAGGAAATGGGTGCAGAGACAGCACTAGACACAAGTTATAAGGCACATCTGAAGGGCCCATCCAGGACACAAGCCCCATACCAGCAGCAGAACAAACCCCCAGCCCTGAGCCTAAATGGAGCTCCTGGGCCCAGGGGCAGAGTGTGGGTGGAAAGCCCTGATGAAGCTTGTATGGGAAATTAAGATTTAATGTCCTCAAGGTCCTTACACACCTGATCTTCATGTACATTGAGAGAGGCAAAGTTGACACGTGAACTACAGCCACACCTGCACAGTCTGTACTCTAGATAGCTGCTCATTCTGATCACCTGAGGCTTTTCTCTTACCAAATGCAGACTGCTTTGTGTTAAGTCAAAATGAGACTAGATGTGTTGGCACAAAACAGATGCCCTGACTAGAGAGCCAAAGCAATAAAACTTCAGTGATGCTCCTGACAGTTTTTGCAAAAATATTAAACTAATGGCCCAAAATTATAAGAAATTCTCCACCAATCAAAAAGCTCAAAAAAAAATCTTGAGCAAACAAAGCCAAGCAAGACTAATAGGTCATTTTCCATTTACTAAGAATAATTTACAGAAACTTTTCATTATGGAAGACCTCAAATGACTTAAATACAAATGGTGATACACTCAGCAAGATAAAGCATGCTTGAGTTATCAACAACATCACTTCTCATGTAGTTGAAATTAAGCTTTTCCTGAAGTGCCACACTGAATTTGGCCTATAAACAGAGAGATTCGTTTCATTAGTTTTAATAAAATTGTATAGAATCATTGCTCAATGATTTGAGGATGGAATTTAGCTAAATGAAAACCATAATCAAACCAACCTTGCAAATCTAAGAATTATGAATTAATTCTTGGAAATGTTCTCCATTTTCAATTTCTAGCAAAGAACCCTTTAAGACCAAGAGTCAAATCAAACTGCCTGGAGCTGTCTTTCCCTGGCTTAGCAAGTATCTCTCTTGTTGCTAAGATCGAGAAAAACATCTGTATGAAAAGGCAGAAGCATACATGGAACAGTATTTAATTGTTTCAAAATTGAACAGAAAGCTCTTAACAATGAAAGCAACTATTTTTAACATAGTCTAACATTTAAAAATCTAACAAATGTGTAAATGCTATACCTAACTCTTTGACATCTGCTTTAGGCAGTTCAAATCACAAATGCAGCTTCAGTGTCAGCTGCAAAGAGCTGAGCACTTGAGATTCTCAGCAGCCACTATCAATGAGTAGGAAATGCTGGATGTAAGGTTAGCTGGAGCTAAAGGTTAGCAAAGGGTGGGTTTGAAGACTCGCTTCTCCCAGACTCAGATTCTTGCCTACAATGCTGAATGATTTGCTTATAAATAAATGCCTGAAAACCCTTGTGGCATCAATGCTACACATACACTGATAACAAATACACCAGTATTGTCCATATGGACATGCTGCCAGCACAGTCCTTGGCCTGGGTTTGGGGATACCCCAGTTTCAGCCTCCCAAACCATGCCTGGACATACTTGCAGTGTGGTGTGTCTCCTGGGGTATATTTCCAACAGCCAGATTGGATGTACCCACCCTGCTTTGATAGCTACAAGAATTTCATATATAGATTTTGCATATATCACATCATGTCCTATGCAACATGTGGCTTGACCATGCCAAACAGCCTCAGTGCAGAGAACAAATCTGATCCATTTTGTTTATCAGCACGGAAGTACCATTAGATTCTGCAACTGTCCCTCAGCACAGAAAACTAGTCCCACCTCTTTCCAAAGGTCCAGTGTCTTTCTCTCCAGGATACGAAGTGTGGGTTCAGCCCTATCCCTCAGCACAAGGAATTCAAAAAATCCCTGTATATCCCATTCCCTGAGGAGTGCCTAGAACATGAGGCCACAAGATGAGTCTAGTAAGAGCCTACAAAATTTGAATTTATCATTTAATTTTCCTTCATTTCCTAAGACAATATTGTGCTTCTATGTGGCTGAGCCTTGGCTGATAGCTGAAGAAGCCATTTCAATTGATCTTTTAAACTTGTTTTGCAATTTTTTTCTTTCTTGACACTGCTCCACCCCACTCAGAAAATAATCTTAATTGCTTCTACACGAAATACCATTTTTTTAAATATAAACTCTTTAAAATACAAACATATGTTTAGCTGAGCTTTGCTCTTTTAGTCACAAGTATTTCTCTGCAGTTTTTCCATCAGACCAAATGGGCCCCAAAGAAGTGCTGTCTGAAAAGGAACAAACACACAATTAGCAGAACCTCCAAGCCCTCCTCAGACATCTGTCTGCTGATAATGCTGATGAATACCCTGGATACTTCTCAAAAGTCTTGGAAGTATTGTGCCATTGAACATACTCATTTTCCTTGCCAATTGTACATTTTTATGTAATAGTAACTAGGTTGATGTCAAAGAACTGAAAATTATATACCATATGTCATACCAGAAGCAGCTTATAAAGATTAGCATATTTATAAGACAAAAAATGCATTTTAAATAATGCAAATATGAAAAAAATCTTTTTATTTGTAAAAGCATTTTTTTTCTAAATCAACTTCAAGTATGCTTTTCTTCTTCCTTTTTACAAGATCAAAGAAATTAAATTCCATCCTGTAGGAAAGATCTTAGAGAGAGGAATATCTGATATTGTGCAAAATGCCAAGAATCAATAATTTATCCTTTCAAACTGTAATGCTAAGCTCTAAACAATAATCCATTTTATCCAAGATAAAACAGAGAAGTCAGTCAATTTGGTAATGGTCATAGCCCGAAACATTCCAAGTTGAACACTATGTAGGACAAGACTGAATACAGAACTCAGTTTCTAACTAAAATCCAATGTTTTTTACATGAACCTACTTTTGTGGACCTCAAATAATTTAGACAAACTTTTTAAACTTTTCAAAATCCCATTCAAAAAATCTGAAAAGCAAAGCTAATTGAAGAGGAACAATTAAACCCATGTGTTTTAGCAGATGACCAATATGAAAATTAAAATGTTAGTAAAAACAAAACCAGTGAACAATTAGAAAGATATTCTTATTTTTATTATGGTCATTAACTCTCAAAGCAGCAGTAAAGTCAGAATAACATTTGGGTACCTCCCAGACATGGTTCTGTAGAAAGCTGAGGGACTAACATGTACTTCAATGTATTACACAGGAATTTTGCTATATTGCCTTTATTGATAGCATATAATTTAGCTAACCTAATTCACCATCAATATCAAAATAGAGTCATTCAGGTTGGAAAAGACCTCCAAGATCATCAAGTCCAACCTTTGACTGATCTCCACCTTTTCAACTAGACCATGGCACAAAGTGCCATATCCAGTTTTTTCTTGAAGACCTCCAGGGATGGTGACTCCACCACCTCCCTGGGCAGTTTGTTCCAGTGCTTAACCATCCTTTCAGTGAAGAAATTCTCCCTAGAATAGTTTGCCAGAGAAAACTGAATGTCAGTTAAAGATATATTTTGCCTAGTAGGAACAGAATTTTTTATACAGAACCCTCACCAAAATATAGTTGCAATTCTCTGACAAAGTTTTCAGAATGTGAAAACTGGGTAAAAATAACTTTAGATTAGTAGCTAAAAGCAACAAACAAAAATTGAAGAACTCCTTTGGATGATGAGGCTGATTTTCCCCATAACTGTGGCATCATTTTAAAAACCCAAAGCCATGAGTATCAGATTTTATACTATCAATTATTAATTTATATGATTAATTTTGAACATACCCATATAAACTAGTCAATATAATAAAGCCTCTAGTCAAATCTTTGAAGGTTTGGTTCTTCTGGCTTTATAATTTTCTTCACTTTGACTGAGCTCAATCACTTTCTGATTCACCATGAATAATCTGTAACAGAATGAATCAGGTACTTTCCAGGAAGTGAGCAGTGCAGCTACAAGGGTATTTTTGCTACATAGTTCTTTCAACATACTATTCATAGCTAAGAAAGTACTTTAATTTCTCTAATTAGCTGTTCGGTAATACAGAAATATGCTAATTAAAATCTATTTTTCTTCTCTTAAATTATGTCATACTGTCAAATAGATACAGAAGTGGATGAATGAATGGTATTTGCAGTATCAATGCCACACTGACATTGTGCAAGTGTTCCACCAGCACTTGCTCCCACTATTTTGCCTTGAAATTTTGAGTTTGCAGAGTTTAATTGTTCATAACTTAATTAAACATTTCTGTAGATGACGCATGAACACAAATGGGATCCAAGATGGTCAAAGAGTGATCAAGACACTGAAGAAGATAAATAATGAAGGATTCTTCTGCCACTCTAATCACAGCAATCAAATAAAACTCTTCTACCTATCTCCAGTGTTATAAGCAACACAGATCAGAGAGGATCAAGGAGATCCAGGTCTGGGATAAGTCTCCTTTTAAAGGAAGCTTTGGGATATGACATCCTTAAGCATCACAACACTAATCCTTGTTTGACGTACAAAAACTTGCGGCTTCTGTGCAAACCCAAAGGTTCCATGTTCATTTAGATAAACAGGTTACCTGGCACTGGAGGTGCTGCAGGATGAGAGAGACAACTGCAAAGGCCACAGGATTGCAGCACAGCTCTGTCCCCTACTCCCCAGAGACTGCTGCTTGGAGAAAATCCTCTGCAAGAGCCTGTGGCTTTTAGCTGCTTTTCCTTTGGAATTTTTTTCCCCTCTAACTTACAGCTGTGAAATATCTATTCTATTCTCTGCCCAGATGGACAGTATCAGGAATTTACAGATAAGAACTCAAGAAAGATCCTTCATCTTCCACTGTGGAAAAAGCCATTTGTGCACTATCTCTGTTTTCTCCCATACAGAACATGGTTTGCTAACCCAAGTCTCTGCACTGGCTACAAAAGAAACAGAGAATAGAAAAACAACCCAACACCACCAAAAAAACCCAACCAAAGGCAGGCAAAAAAAAAGGATCAGGGGTAAGGGAAAGCTCTGGGAATATGGAATACTGGTTTTTATAGGAACACGTTTATAGAGAAGGAAAAAGATACATAAGGAAATAAGGTATCTTGATTCTTAAAATCATGGCCTTTTTTTGGACTGTGAAATACCTAAAAGCTGGATGACTCTAAATATTTGTGTTAGGAAGAACACATATCTTTCTGGTTAAAGGAAAGGTCAGAACTTAATATAAATACTGCCTTCTTCAGATTAGGGGATCTACATATCTGGAATAGCCAAATCCAGTCAAATGCAACCCACGATTCAGTCTTACTGTTTCTGCCTAGAGTATCTTCACAAGCGACAATTAGACTTAAGACTTGGAAAAATTATCTGATTTAATTAAATAGCTCACACATGCTTCAGAGGAAGACTGAAGCCTTTCTCTAACTGGGGGAGCCATCACACTGCTCTGTGCAACTTGACAAGCAACATTAGTCAAAGTGTACTACATTTGTTTTGCTTACTATACACATGAAGATCCAATCTCATGTCCTGTCTTCTCCTGGCTCAAACAAAATTTCTGTTTAAAAAACCTTTCATGGTTTTGATCTTTTCCACAACCTAATTCTGTTTATTTTCTTAAGCCTCTTATATAGAGCCAAAATACGGCATGAAAAAACCCAACCCAACCCAAAAAAATCAACAGAAAAACAACCCACAAAACTAAAGCCAAAACATAGGACTCTTTGGTTATATTCAGAACTGCTATGAAAGCTGTGCATCCCAAAAGCCAAGTATTTCATCATAAAACCTTCATATTCAAACTGACTTTTTACCTGGAAAGTGTATTACCAAACTGAGTGAGGCGATAGACTAATTTTTCAGTTCCTGAAGCCTGCTGAAGCACATCCTTTTCACACACAGAGTCCCCCATATTTACTTATGTGCAAAAAAATTAGCTTAGAGTGACAGTAAGAAGAGGAGAGCAGTGTACACACTGACATTAAAGAACTTCATTGGAATTAATCTGTGTAACTTCACTAACATTTATTCATGAACCCTACTGTCTACACTAATTCCTCTACCAAAACAGTTTTAAAACCATCCCAACACCACTGGAGCTTTTAAACGTCTAAAGGAAAACTACTGAGAATCTTGTAACAGCAACACAATGTTTAAAGCTTATAACCCTTCAAAACTATTTAAAGCATAAATCACCATATTAGAGAATGTTTCTTACATAGATTATAGGCTGAAATGACAATCACCTACTTTTACACATCAGGTTATTATATTAGTGTAATTACATTAGTTAGCTTGTTTAACCAAGTCATACAAATCTTAACCTTCTTTTTTATGCTATTGGTTTAGAAGCTCATTAGTTTACTCCTACCAAAAGGGTTCACTGTAATTAACTTTACTTTTGCATAGATGTGCACTATGTAAGACCTTTCTGTGCTACATGAATATGTAATAATGCACTTGATTTTTTTCCCCACAAATATAAAAGCACACTTAATAAGTGACCAATAGTTATGACAGACCATCCTTTACCAAGGACTCAAAGAGAAAAGGCTTCAAAGAGCTTGAAACCTGTTGCCTTTAGCTGTTTCTTCAAAGATGGTACGTCTGAGAGCTCCCAACTCTTTGCTTCTGTCAGAGCTGCTGCACACACACAGATATGAAAAAGCCCCACCAAGTAATTGAAAACCCACAAGTGTTCTGCCTCTCACATGATGACATTTCACAATGCAGATTTATGAGATTTGAGATCTCCATTTTAGATCATGCCATTTCATGCAGTTTCAGTCAATATACAAGACACAAAATGAAAAGACGTATAGATCTAGTCATGTGCTGGTTTGGGCTGGGGGAGAGGTAATTTTCATCACAGCAGCTGGTATGGGGCTGTATTTTGGATTTGTGCTGGAAAAAAAGGATGTTTCTGTTATTGCTGAGCAGCACTAACACGTATCAAGGACTTTTCTGCTCCTCACCCCTCCCCACTAGCGATGAGGCTGGGGAAGCACAAGGAGCTGGGAGGGGACACAGCCACGACAGCTGACCCAAGTGACCCAAGGAATATTCCAGGCCACACGGTGTCATGCTCAGTAAATAAAGCTGGGGAAGAAGAAGGAAGGGGAGGACATATGATGGCACTGTCTTCCCAAGTCACCGTTGAGCGCGATGGAGCCCTGTGGTCCTGGGGATGGCTGAACACCTGCCCCCTGAGGGGATGAGGTGAATGAATTCCCTGTTTTGCCTTGTTTGTGCACACAGCTTTTGCTTTACTTGTGAAACTGTCTTTATCTCAACCCACATGTGTGCTCACTGTTACTCTTCCAATTCTCTTCCCCATTGCACTGGTGGGGGAGAGAGTGAACGGCTGTGTGGGACTTTGTTGCCGGCTGGGCTTAAACCACAACCAGTCATAAACACAAATTATGCTTAGAAATCTGAAATTCAGCAATATATGCATTTAAATCCCAAAAGTACTCTGTCTACAAAAATCAGAACAGTAAAAGAACTTCTGACCAGCATTAGAAATAGGACTTCAGAAGCCTTGAACACGCTGAAGACTTCAAAAATCCTCAATATATCAATCACCACAGACAGTTCTTCATATGTACAGTACATTCTACTTGCCAACTTACTACGTGAGCTCTGAATAGCTACGTCTGGTGGTTTATTTGCCTTGATGCAGCATCCAAACAAGCACACATACACACAGTTTCTGCAGCATGTAGCCACTTCTCCAGAATTTCAAGACAGCTGAGACTGCTGGATGTCTGGAAGAGTGACTGAGAGCTGCAAATATCTATGAAGTCAACTTTTTTCTTTCAGTCAGAATGTAGGATTTGCCTGATTTACAGTAAAGCCAGATCTGGCAACTCTAGTGGTGGGTTTGGGAGCTTTGCTGTCAAGGCAGTCATGCCCTCAGAGGAGCACTGTGTCTGGTCTTGTACTAAATCAAACAATAGCAAGTCTTTTCTGTCTTTCCTGAGTTAGATAATATCCACCGTCTCAGCCACATGGTAACAGTTCCAACTGAAGCCTTTTGGTAAACACACAGAACTGGATGTTAATGACATGAGTGACAACGAGGTGCACTGCACGTGCCCAATACCAACACTCACTAATTGCTTATAAAAATGTACAATATGCCATCATGTACCAAAGCACCAATGGCTAATCACTTCATGCTGCAATGAATTTCAAGTAAACATGAGTAATTACACCATTAATTTTAATAAAGTGACAGCTAACACTTACCCCACTCCAGTGAACATTTGCACAAAAGTTGGTTTAGAATGTCCAGCAGCTCTATAGAAAGACTCTTAGTACACTAAGAATTCTTATAAGATTTATTCTTACATATAAGAACATTTGTTCACTTTAAGTGTGGAAATCAAAAAATAGTCAGCACTTTCCTTTTTCTATACAACATGAAAACTTTGACCTCATTTGTCAATGACATGGCTGAAAAGGATCCATCTCTGCCCATGGGATTAGGATGGTCTAATTGCAAAGACATCTTGTCTTTTCTAACTGGATGCCCCACTATAGTGGAGCTCAACTATTTGAAAACATAATAAGATGAAATTTTAGAATTTACTTGCATTTCTGTAACAGAATTAACAAGATTTTCACTCTTCAAATTCTACCAGACACAACAGTTAACTGTGAAGGTTTTTATTGACAACAGTACACCATAAATATGTCTGTTCAGGTTTTGGGTAGCAGAAGACAGATCCATCCAGTATACAAAAGCTGAAAATGATACTCACAGGAAACCTGACTGGGATTGACAAGGCATCATTTTAATTATGATGCATTTACAAGTGAATGTAACATTGAATTACCAGCACTTAAAGCTTGTGAGTTTGACATGACTGTCATTAACTCAGAATCCTCAAGTGAAGATTCAGAAAAATATGCATAAATATTTGACCCATTAAATGCTAATAATAAATCATATATAGTAAAAATAATTAAATCTGAGTAAGACTGCTATCAATACTAATACAGAGGAACTTGAAACAAAGATGTTAGGTACTGCATAAAAGACTTCAAGAGAAGTTTTCAAAACACAAATCTTGCTTTGTTATTCATTGCTGCTTCAAACTCGTGGATAAATGGGAAATTTATCCTGAGTCACTTGAAATTTTTCTATGGGTGATTTATTTAACTAATAGCATCACTGGGCTATTTTGTAATTGAATTAGGGTATTCTCCCATTTCCATGAATAGAAATGCTTTAAAGTGTAATTTTACCCTCATGGGTAATGAGGCCCAGGATGCCAAGGCTCTGTGAACAGGAAACACCTTCTCTCCAACTACAAATTTCAAGAAGTTACTGTATAAAATATGTATTCTTTTCAAGAGGGGAAAACGACCCTCCACTGACCTCTCAGTAGTTCTTAAAAGCTAAGAATCTTGCATGCTTGTTCCAAGAGAGAAGATACCACAGGACTTCTAAAAAGAAGTTTTAAACAAAAAGAAAATAATATTCTTTCTACTTATATATTATATTTTAGAAAATGATGATTGCACATGCTGATGCAGGAAATTAATTTAACAATAAACCTCATTTTTTCTTCATTTCGGAGATATCCAGTGTTGCTTATAAGTAACTAGTTATGCTTGTAAAAAAAAAAACAAAACCAACTCTAAAGAGAAATGGGAAATTAGTTGATAGCATTTACCTTAAACTCTGGTGTTTGAAGTGGCACGTATTAAAATGTTTTTTTGAGGTAATTTCAGTTACTCTGTCTTTAAAAACAAGTCTAACTTCATGGCAATAAAAACAGCAAAAGGTGAAACACAGGAGTTACTGTTCTTGATCTTTTGCCTCTTAGTCTTATCTAACATTTTTTAAAAATGCCTGGGATAATCTACCATTAAACAATCTTTCTGCTCATCTGTTCTGAACAAGGCTCCCAGCACAATAAAAGCTCTGCTTAACACAATGCAAGTGTCCTAGAAAAGCTACTCTGTGTCCAGTTAGGGGATAACTACGGACTCTGTTCTACATTTCACATGTACAATCAGAGCCCTTGAGCTATCACCTCAGTCTTTTACCATTACTTGTATTACAATGGTATCTAGGAGCAGTAATTAGAGACCAGAAGCACATTGTGGTAGAGGCTCTGTCAGCCTGGGAGAAAAGGATAAAGCAAATAGAGGACAACAGTGAGACACACAGATGGACAGATATACAAACAATAGGACATGAGACAACAGTATTTCCAGGGCATTATCAGCTAAGCTACTGTAAAAGGTTTTTTTTATGCATCATAGGATAAAACAAAAGCACCAAAGAGTTTCTCCTAAATAACAAGGCCAGCAGAGAAGGAAGCACAAGGTGCTAGTTTGCAGGACAGGTTAGAATCTGAGTTTATTCAACCTCTTGATCCTGAAGGAAAGAAAATACTTATGAACATTCTGCAAGAGAAGTTTGTCACACCTCTACACACACAGATTCAAGAGGGCTTAAAATTACACTTATCAGGACACACCTCAAGAAATACTGACAAGAGAATTCCCCTTACCTCCTCCCACCCACTTCAATCCTACAGCAGTGTGTCACTTGCCATGTGTCCACTTTATGACAAATGTATTATCTTGGAACTGCAGCTATGGCACAGCACCATAGATTTCTTTTCCAGTCATCACAGAGCTTTTAGTTATTTCAGAAGTATTTAGTCATGAATGGCCTTTGCACTTCTTGACATACAAGAAATAAGCAACAAGGGATATTCATTCCCCAATGTACAAGGAAGACAGCAGTGATGGTGTCAGTACTGAGTCTGTATTTAACACAAATGTTAGGTGAGCAAACAGGACCAGTTTAACAAAATGTCTTTTTTTCTAGGTGTCTAATATTTGCATTATAGTTCCATTACTTTCTTAGCACCTTCCCTTAAAAGGTAGCAATGCTCCTGAGCAGATTTCCTATGAACTCAATGCCAAAACCACATATCAAAGCCACAACACTGTCAGCTAATAAATATACAAAGTTTGACAAATATGAATCTGAGGATGAAAGCAGTGTCTACCAGATCTTCTGATTCTCTGCTTAATAATGAGTTACAAACTTCAATTTCAGCCTGGAATCGATGTGGGACCATTTTGGCAACATGTGCTGGAGCTTTGTATCATTATTCTCTACTTTCTGGTCCAAGAGAGCTATACCCAACAAATTATTTTTTAGATAACATGTTAGACCTAGGAGTTTATTAGAAAAATATATGGCTTATGGCTTAAAAGACCATAAAGTGGTTTAAAGAGACCTAAGGGACAATGATTTATCTACCAGAATCAACTTTCTCTTCAGGCTGCTGCAATAGAGCATGGAAATGTGAAAAACAGGATTAAAGAATCAAGTTATCTGCATAAAACCCACAAACGCTTTATTGTTTATGAGAAATGACACTTCAAAAGTTATCTGGATGGTGTGACATAGGATTGTACAATCCACTTCCAGGTTTTGCATATATCAGTGGTAAAGACTTCCTTTAGTCAGAGTTGTTGGAGCTCACACATTTTTTACCTGCAGAATCTGTGTACTAGGTGCAAACCTTAACAAGTAATACCAGTGGACTTTGTAATTCAAAGTTCCTTTTTTTTTTTAAAAGAAAAAATACGTTATTCCCATTATCAATCTACAGGATTGAGCTACCAGGGGACTAAGGGCAGTATTCATATTACCTAACTTTGGCACTTACCCTGCAAGCTCATGTTAGGAAGACTCTACCTAACAGATGGAAGAACTCACTGAAATGGTGTTTCAGATAAACTCCTAAAGTTAAGTCTTCTAAACCACCTCACTAAGCTATTTTCTACCCAGGAGCAGCAGCCTGCACATATTTGTAAGAAGTCAGGCAGTGCACATTCCCTTGTGTTTTGTCAGAGACAGAAAATTCTCTAACAATTTAAACTGATCTTAGGATGGCTGCCAGGGTCGTGCCCCCAGCCATGCATTGCCACCACCTCCTCTGCATTGTCTCTGATGCCTGGTGTGACCCCAGCCTGAGCTAGTGCAGGGAGCTAAACAGATGAAAATTAACTTTAAAAACACTTCCCTTCCAAAGCCTAGATCTGCATTTTTTGTATTAGTGAGGGTTGTGTTTGTATTGCACCTCAGGGGCATTTCACAGCTAAAACATATGATTAGCCACAGAGTGGTGTATATTCTAGTAAGAGATTTGTTATTGTTCATAGCAAGAACAGAACAAAAAATTATTTTTAGTAAACCAAAAATACTATGCTCAAGATTCAGTCTGTAAATATCAAGTATGTCTAGAGGTCAGGAATCTGTGTAATGAAGACACCTTGCAAAACCAGTCATATATGTTCAAGGGTCATATATGTTCAAGGGTAATTAAATGCACATTAAAATAAAAGGTTCTTCCCTTCTCAGCCATGTCACCCCTTGAACTCAGACCTACAAGTGCTACATGAACTCATTCCTACATGACCTATTGGAAGCTCCGGGGCTGAGACATTTCCAAGATCATGTCTGTAAAGGAATTAGAAAGTTTTAATTTACTGCACAGGCAAATATAACTCCAAAAACCTCAACGTCTTTGGGAAGAGACCTTCCATGGAGTTACATTCCTGTTCTGCATGAGCTGTGGGGATGGTGAAGGGTCATATTTGAGGCACGTGGAGCAAAGAGGCTTTATTCACTCGAAAATATTCACTTGATAGTCAGAAATAGAACCCAAATCCCACCAATTACTTGCTTTCCAGCTGTAATAACTGTAAGTAGTCTAATCCAATGCCATGCTATAGTTGCTAACAGTTCTTCCTTTAGTTCACACAAAAGTCTTCTTGTGCTGAATTTAAAACATTTGAAGCAAATCAAAGATGGAGCCAAGCACTGACAAGAAAACAAAATACTAAAAAACTGATCAGTGAGCAGTATTCAGCCTCAGTTCTGACTAATATAGACAGTAAAATAATAGGTATCAATTCAAACTTAATCATAATGCACATGCATAAAGAATTCACATTAAAGATGCAAAAGCTACCTTAGCTCTGGCATTTATAATCTCTGCACAAATCTTACAAAGATCGCTCTAGTTTATATGGTATAACTTCAAGAAAACACAATTTTGAAAATACCAACAAATCATCAGTTTGTTCCCTAAAAACTATTTAAATAGTTATTATGTATGTACATATGCAGAGGGAGGAAGAAACGTCTGTTTCTGTAATGAACTCAGCAGGGACAAGATTCTGCTCCATGAGGAATCTAATTGCCTCTAGTCAGCCCACAGATTCATTACAGCAAAAAGGTCCAAGTGAACCAAATAACTAGTCCATTCAGAATGGGATGTTGAGGTAAAGCTGTATAGAATTTTGATAAATGCATGAAAATCTTTATTTGAATCAAAAGTGCATTCCAGACTCACATGTATGTGGTGCTAAGAACAATAAAACAATAAAAAATCCCTTTGAGACATAAAAAAGTTCAAGCCCTTCACCTAACAGTTTCCCAGTAATTCACTTTAAGATTGTTTATTATTATTTCTATGGTTTGTTTAATCAGTCTTTAAAATATTAGACAATATTTGCCTTAGTTATTCAAAATATATGACTATGCACAGAGATGACAGAACCTTCCAGAACAACCTTTCTAGGACTATAAGCCATGGACACAGATTTGCCTTCTGTCCTTCTAAAGTGATGTGAAAATCACATAGAAAAACTGCCACAGCCTCTCTCTCCATACCTAGGTCATTCCTGGTCTAAGCATCTCCTAGTAATGCATAAAAATACCATTGATAAACACCAATTACATATGATCTCCCTTCAGCTCTACCAGTACTACTACACTGCACTCTCAAGAAACCATCTGGAACACTGTACTTAAAACACTACTAGATATGTATACACATCTCTTTGGACTTGCTTTGAGAAGTCTTGAGAATAAGTAATTTTCCAGCAAAGCATAAATATATAAAGCAAACCCAGAGCTACCACAGTAGAGAGAGTTAGAAGCTGCATGATGTGGCCACAGAAAACACCAACTCTCTCCACCACATTTCTGTTTAGACTAGACTTGTATTTACTCCTCCTAATCAATTTTTTAATTATTATAATTATATGCACAAAAAAGTTCACCTGTTTTAAAACTAGCACATACTTAAAATGCTTGTCTTTGAAAAGGAGACAGAAGAGGTAAAGCCAATACAAAATAACGAGTCTCCAATACATAGTAACAGAATCTTTTGGAATTAGAAATGCTTCAGTCTACAGCTTTGGACTCTCCAGTAGGTATTGCCCTCACATTTCACCATCTCTCCATCCTTCCAACAACTAAATACTCTATACAAGTTGTTTATCATCTCTGCACCTAATGCAGTTTGAAATTTGCTTGAAAACACTTCTTACCCTCAGCATATTTATAATACACAGATCAAATATCTGAATTAAAAACATTGGGCCCCAGAAACATTTTCATCTATCTACCATGTCATGGCTTCTGTCAAAGCATAATCGAGATCAATTCCACCTACACCTTCAGGTATGTGTAGAATTCTGAATTACAGATTTGATTAAGAAGCATAAAAAAAGATTACACTTCCTTTGCTGTAAAACTAAGAAAAATCAGACAAGCTTCTCTT
>NW_008683599.1:2770-4862 GCF_000695815.1 Acanthisitta chloris | reverse complement strand
CTGCTGGAGAAGCTTAATGCTTTGCACTGCTTTTATCTATTCTAAAATCTTTCTGAACAACAGCCATCAATCCAAAGAAGTCTATTTTCTAAGTATTCTTTCATTCTTCAACAAAAGGCAGACATTGGGAAGGTACTTAAACCCATTAAGATGCATGTAGAGTAGCCTCTAGCAACATCCAACCTATTTAAATAAGCAGAGTTTTTCTATTTCCATACAAATATTCCAGTAGTTTAGTAAACATTTTGTACCTCAGTAGGCATCAGTGTTTGTTAATCTCATACATAACGAATAAATTCCAATCCTGCAAGAGCTCTGTGTGTTCCCCAGGACTCTGCCCAGGCATGCAGACCACTGAGCCAGACGTCTCTGCTAAGTACAGGAGTCACTTACTGTGTCCAAATGATTCACTTCTACCATCACCTCGCAAATTCTAATTTGATAATTATAGTGATTATCAATTAGCATCTCATCACTATGTGATGACACACAATGACTTGAGGCTAACTAGCATCTCAGAGTCAAATTTAACAAAAATGCCGTAAAGAGAGGGTTGATGGCAGAGGCCACGGGCATGAACTGAGTAAACAAAGAAATGGGCAACAGTTTTTGAACTCTTACAGGTTAATTTTTCTGCCAAGCTTCCTGTTCAGAGATGGCCAGGGCAGAGACCAGGGTGAGACACACCCCAGTCCAAGGGGGCACCGGTGCAGCCATCACAGGAACAGGAGCAGCATTCCCAGCTCTGTGCATGGGACAGGCCACAGCCTTTGTCACCTGTGCATCTCCTCCACCCAGGAGTGATGAGGGATGAGACCACAGTGAGAAGGTTTGCACTAAGACCTAAGACCAAACTAAGTTTTGAAGAGAATGTTTTATTAGCCAGGACAATAAAGCACTGGGTATTTCATACGGATTATATTCCCTTTGAAAAGGGAATAGAAATCAAATACATTTTTATATCTAATTATGTAACACAACTACCAGAAGACAAACTGAAGAGCTAAGTACAAGACGAATTTACAAGTGGTTTTGCCTAGTTTGCCTCTAGATCAGCTTTCATGAGGATGATTATTCAAGTTTAGAGGATCCTCAACCAACCTGTTGCAGCTGAAACTCTTCTTTCCATTCGTCTTACGGTATAAGATGCTTAATCTCAACAACTTCATCTAACATGTTTCCTATGAACCAAGAACCTGCATTTCACTATGCCTGAAATATTTCTGATTTCTTTAATGCTAAAATAGTTATTAGAGAAATATTATCTGGTTATAGCATAGCATTATGAGTCATTCAAAACAGCCATGGCCCATATATTTAGAATGTTCATTTTTTTATCATATAAGAAGATTGAAGGCATGTAATTCTCTCATGCATATGACCACATCATTCCATTAGAAACTGCTGTGGCTGTAGCAGAATTTCCTCATGAAGGACTTTTATAAAAATTGTAAGCTTCTCTCTGAAGTAAATTTTTGCATAAAAATGACTAATGTCTTGGAGCCCATTAGAATTTAGAATGCAAAATAGCTGTAAGTTATGAATTAATACACATTTTGTGAAATCCATAGAAGCATTCTGCAGTAGGACCCCCATGCTGGTTTATGTGTCCAAGGATTCTTAGAGGGCTGACTGTAACTTGTAATTTCTGCATTACATAAAAATTAAAATGTATTTTGCTTCTGCATTATAGAATTATCTTGCATTGTTTAATGTCTTCTAAACTCCATACCTTTACCTGCACCCATATTTCTCAGAAATAATGTATCTTATTATCTGCACTTCCCCTCCCCTTCTTATATGGAGGGGTAGAACCAACTTGGGGTTAGGAGTTTTCCTTAGGATAGTTCATAAACATTACATAACTCCCTGAGATGCACAGTGCCTGAAATGGATACTACTGCAAATGCTGAGTAATCTGAAACATGCTATTGAAAAGTTATCCTATACTATGTGCAAAACAAAAGTTTCAATCCACTCTTTAATGCAGTAAGGTGACTAGTGCACTACTAACCACAGAGACCAGATTTACATGGCATCCAAAATGACTCCTGAATCACTGCCACTTACAACTACCTTATATGAATCTTTT
>NW_008683599.1:0-2752 GCF_000695815.1 Acanthisitta chloris | reverse complement strand
GGAATCATCAGCATTCATCTTCCAAAATGAAGCATCATGTTGGCATCTATCAACAACTACCAAAAGAAAAAAAATCCAAAGTGACATGAATTTTAATTTACAGAGATAATTATGTCAGGTATGTCTTGTTTGAGGATAACAATACCCTGTTAGGGCTTGCAGGCCTCAGCAGAAGTAATTTGGGAATAGCAATGACAGCATAAACAAAGCACTGAGAAAGGTTTATGAGGGTGGAGTCCATATAAAACACTGGATTAAACCTCTTCTGTATCCTGCGGCTCCAAACTTTCCGAGGATGCAGTAGCAAACCCTGAGCACACAAACTACAGCAGACTTGGCTTACAACCCTTCTTCCTCATCACACCAGCCCCAGCCACTTATTAAAACTGAATGCACCGTTGTTCCCTGTGAAACACTTGAAAACAAAGACCTAAAACACAAAGCCCATTCCCCTTCATGGAGTATTAACTTCCGCTTGTAATAACTAACTCCTGGTCCCTCCCGACACAGTTGTGCATTGTCCAGCACACCCCACTTCAGCCAGACAATGCACAGCAATAAAACTCAACCCAGCAAAGAAAGTGAAAGCTGCGTTTGTTCAGTGTGTTATTTGGCGCAGCCAACTGTAATGCTTCTGCCTGCCATTTATTGTTTACTCTGTCAAAGGATTATTAAGAATTAGGCTACATTTGGCGATTTTTTGAGAAGGGAATTTACATGCAAAGTGACTGACACTTGATATTTAAAGTCTATTGGTCGACTCTGACCCTTCGTTTACAAGTGACTCATTTGACTGCAAGGAGCTCTGATGTGGAAATGCTCAGATACGAATCAATTGCAGTTTTTGTCTCGGGTAAATGTTACTTGGCAATCCAAAAGAAATGAACAATGCTGGGACCGAGGTTCACATAGAATAGTGCTCATATGTTTAAAGAATTCCTTTTACATGCCCGATTTAGTTCTAGTCGGAGGATTTATGACTCCCCTCTCCTAATAACTTATCTCAGTGCACAGTGTTTTTAAACACACAGACACACACACACACACACACACACACACACAGACATAACCAGCAGTTAACTCTTCTGCTGCCTGAAAGGACAGAAATGTACAGACGACGTTAAGTAAATAAATTATTTAAAAGGTAGGTTTAGGATCGATAGGGCTTTTGATTCTCTGTGGGAGGTTGGGATAGGGGAAGGAAAGGAGGGGAAGGGGAGAGAAGCACGTAGGTACAGTGTGCAAATCCCTGTTCCATAAAGAAACGATTGTGTGTAAGAAACGACCATTCCTACATGAAATGAGCTCAGACAGAATACTGCAGTTAATCTCTGATAAGGATAGAAGTAAAAGGGTTTGTCTGTACCCGGGAGAGGTTCCCTTCCCCTTAGAAGGCAGATGCAGCATTTCTATAAACAAAAATGTCTCTAGCCCTACCTTGTGCCAGTGCTTGCAACATGTGGAGCTGAAGCAACAGAAACGCCCACCATCCCCGACAGAAGATGAAACAGAAGTTTAACTTTATCATCATTCCGCCTCGCCTGCTATTCCTCCGGGCAATAATTTCGCGATCCACCTTTCTTTCAACCGCTATTGCCTCACTGATCCCCATCGGATCCGACTGTCTGCCAGTCCTGACAGCGCTTTGGTCATTGCTCATTCCGCACCCCCGGGCTGGGCTCCCTGGGGGGGGTCGGGAGCCTCTGCCCCGCAGTTTGGGGGGAGCTGGAGCCCCCACTTCCCAGGAGCCGCGGGCTCTTTGATTTGTGCTCACTTTGCAGCACTCCGTGTGCCTCCCGGTGTGACAGTCGCCACCTAAGTCAATGTTTCTTGTGGAGGTATTGATTGCACCAAAACAACCAGTCAGAAACGTGAAACACATGTTTCTCTGCACTGTCACATCCAATGCCTTCAGCAGAGAGGGAGTAAGTTTATGGGCGTCAGTATTTCAATAAATCCGGATCCTTCAGCACATCGCTAACAGGAACAGGGAAAGACTGATCCATCTTAGCCACCAGCAGACAATCCAAAGAGAACCTCTCATACCGCAACGGTGATGGAAACTGTTCCCCCCGTGATTTTTATGAAGCGTGGTGAGTTTTCCAGCATGTGTCCCATTCTCCTGTAAAAACCCTCCGATGGAAGTGTTAAAAGCGACAAGGAAAAAAAAGAAAAACTAATTGAAAGTATCTCGTTATTCCTTGCGCTGAGGATTTATTTCAGACAATTTCAAGATTAGCCATGCAGACAGAGTAGTCTCCAGATATCCCCGCAAAGCTCTGCATAGTTTATATTAATCCGATTTTCCTTGGGATACAAATCTCTACCGTCAATAGAAGGGTTTGGAGGGTCCTCGAGCAGGTAAATTGAGCAGCTCTGGCTGTGATTCCAGCTCGCCGTGCAGTCAGTCAGCCACAGGCCAGTGCCGGTGTCACTTCAACTCTCACGTTCAGCCGGAGGTAGGGAAAACCTCAGTTGATCCTGTCTCCCTCCTCGGAGGCTGGTGCCGATCTCCTCCTTGCAGGGAGACCACGACAAAAATCACCTCTAACATGCAAAGCGCTTTTTTTTTTTTCCCCTGGCCGGTTGTGGACGCAGCAAGGAAACAACCCCTCAGCTGGACAGTGTCCGGGGCGGGGGGAGCGAAGATCTCCCGAAGCAAACAGCAACAAGGTGAAATCCTCTGCCGAGCTGAGCTCCTGCTGTCCGCGCCGATGCAGCCCAGGGATCCTGGTCTTCCTCCGAGCGTCTC
>NW_008683598.1:115220-115425 GCF_000695815.1 Acanthisitta chloris | reverse complement strand
GGAGGCAGGTAAAGCCTTTCCCTCGCCTCGCATCCCTCCCGCCCCTCGCGGCGAACAAAGCGCCGCGGTGCATACGCTTTTTTAAATAGTTTCGCTGCTTTAATTTCCGGGGAGTGGAGAAGGGAAGAGTGGGATGGGTGGTTGACTGCGAATATCTGTGCTTAGGTAGATGTACTGGGAAAAAAAACCCCCTAAGTCGTTTGCT
>NW_008683598.1:84221-115196 GCF_000695815.1 Acanthisitta chloris | reverse complement strand
AGCAGTGGGAAAGATGCGTTTGCCGTACAGGTAAGGTAATGCTATAGTCAAGACTGCAAAATGGTTTCCTTGAGTAGCCTCCTTAAATGTAATGCTTGTATGGATTTTGCACGGCAGTAATTCCTTTCTTATTTCGGTGTGCATTGCTAGCCCCACCGCAGAGCTAGGACAAGCAGCAGAAGGTTAGAGACAGACTAGCAGACACGGTGGTGCTGTGAAGAGGTGTCAGAAAACGGGAGGAAAAAAAATTCCACTGTGTTTAAGGCCAAATGACAAGTTGCATCCTACATGAAGTCATTTACAGCCAAGCATTGTGCTGCTATGCCTAGTGCTTCAGGCTTCCTCTTAGTGCTGGGTGATGAATAGGGAATTGAGCAAGCATATTAAATGTGCATAATCAGGCAGCAAGTGTTCTTAACTGCTTGTACGTGTAGTAGCTTCTGTTGTCACAGGATTGGCAAGTATTCCTTAGCTATCAAAAGACCGTATGTTTTACCCTAGATGGAGTAGGATGCAGCTGTACCTTTTTTGTGTTGTTGGTAATGCAGGTTAACTTACAATTTCTCAGAGTGGCTTGGGAAGGGGGAGGCTGGCAAAACAGAAACTCAGCACTTTTCCCAGGTGTAGATAGTGAGAAAAGTTTACCCTGGGAGATCGCATGCAGCCAGACCAGGAACTTGCACAGTTTCAGTGCTGATTTTGGAAAGAAACTGAAGAACCAAACTAAGATTAAACACTTGCTTCCTTTAGAAAATCAAATGCAGCCTAACTAGCATAGTCTTAACACTTTGCCTTGGCTCCTCTCTCTACCTTTGTGTGTAAGGCATCCCCTGCTCCCCGTGTTACTATATCATGTATTAAACCAGGAAAAGACCCAGACAATTGCTGGGAGCAGTAAGGCAAGTGTTTAAAAGAAAAATGAGAGGATTTGCATTAGTTCCCATGTTCTTAAAGATTCTCCAGGCTGGATAAAACATAGCACTTCTCATATTCATTGACCTGGCTTACTTTATCTTTTTTTTTCCCTTGTACTAATGATTAAAGTTCAGGTATGTAATTCATTTCCATAATAGCATGCATTCAATTTGTCTTATATAGGCTGCAGATTAACAGATTTTGTGTTTTACTGTAATAAAAAGAAGCTGAGCAGATTGAGTACTATCTGACAGTCATCACACATCCAGAACCTTTCCTTCCAATAGGCACCTTGGATATTCAGGGGCATGATATCTGGCCTTTACCAGGAGCCTGCTAGGAATCAATGGAGTTGACAGTTATAAAAGTGCATTACTGTAAAATTAAAAATCGATTGGTGCACATGACTGTATGCAAGGCAACTTCCCTCCCCTGCCAGCAGAATTAAAAGATCTCCTGACACAGCTCCTCCCTACCTCTGCCTTTTAGTCTAAGCACCGTCGAAGCCTCAGAGCACGTGATCAGCTATGTGTGATTTAAGCGATGCTATTGAATTTTTTCCACAGGGAACAATTACTATAGAGTGACAAGTCAACCATTTTGATCTTAACAGATCCAGCTCTATTTAGTGATGGTAACCACAGCATACACTGCCTAACCCAGTCTGAATATCTCACTGTAGCACTTTGCTTCTAATTTAAAATGACACTGTTAAACCTTAAAATAGGTTCTCGTTTTTGGGTAGGAATAAGAGGCTTTATAGCAGAAGGACACTGTAGACATTTCAGCTGTGTATTTGCAGTTGCTGCTGCCTGCAATAGCCCTGGAGAAGCCACTGAAATAGCAGAAAAGCTAAGCAGCATGCTCTGACCACACCCCTACATTGCCATAATTCATAAACTGACACTCTGTGCTTGCTGCCACATTCATATTTCTACCTGGTCAGTTAGGACAAAGACAAAGCTGCTTTGTACTAATGAAGCCAGTGCAGAAGGCTTTTAATAAAGCCAACGATCTGCTCTTCCCAAAATATATTAGAGGACACTTGTGTTCCCCAACATTGTTTATGCTAAAGGCTATTGCAAATAGAACATTTATGCTAATTACTTTCATGTCAGCTTGGGCAATAAGCAATCAATATTTTTGTGTTGTAGGATCCACTGTAACTTTCCCTGTCCAGTTATGCGTTCAGCACAGTACATTAAATCTCAAGTTGCAATTTCTTTGTGGAAATGTTTATTTTAACTTCTGCAGTAGACTGCTGAAGTCATGGAAATGTTTCCATTGCACTTAACTAAAAGTCTATCTTTCAAAAAGGCTTGCACAAAAAACTGACCTGGAAATATGTTTAACATTAGAGCCACTGTTATGATCACACTATACAGCAACACAGTAAGGTTGGGGGTTTTTTTTAAGGATTAAAAAAATCCTTATAAGCATAATATGTACAAAAATGCTATAGTTAAAAATCAACATGTGCTATTGAAAAACAGAGACTAATCCTTTTCTACTGCTATCTGTATGAAGAAGAATGACAAGACATACCTTTATTAAGGAGAATCAAAGTACCCTGTGTTAAAAAAAAAAATCTTTACAATATGGTGTTTTGTTCCCTGGATTGTGGCTGAGATGGCCTATGTATTTTCTACAGTTCTAAAAAGAGAAAAAATAATTTTATGTATTGTATAGTGCCAATTTTCTGCTTGAATTCTAGCAATGCTTGGCATTAAACAGAACTAGATTTTACTTATCCCCATAAAAGTCTGTAATGTGTTAGTATGATACTCCCAAGTCTACACTTCAAAGAAGATATTTAAATGCACAGTGCAATAAAAAGTTACTGAACTGCTTCCCCTTACAAGAGAGGGCCTGCTAACTCAAAAGTTGTAATCCCGGTGACTTGTTTAAGCAGAAAGTAATATTTTCACTCATTTTTGAAGGTATAGCTTCCAACTTGTGAATATTTAACTCTAGTGTTTAAGCATTTGTGGGGAACTTCTGCACAACACTCATGAACAAAGAGAAGAAAACTGTGGCTGAACTCCAGGCATTATTGCTATCATCATATACTTTTATGTCTCACGGGTCAAAGTCACTCTCACATCTGGGAAAACGTTAGACAATGGTTGAATTGTGATGTTGTAAAAAAAGGGACAGTCCATGGTCTGAGCTGACAACACAATGCTGGCAAAGATTTGTGCAGAAATATTCACTTCCGTTTCATTTTGTCTTGAACTAGTTGCTGAGAAACATGTAGTTTGGGGACAGTATCTATGCAGAATTGCAATCAATACACGATTTTCCTGCTTGACTAAGATCTACTCAGCTTTGTTTCTAGTGGATGGGGACAGAAAGTGAAAAATTATGGGACAGAGGGCAAGCCCTGCACATAAGGTTGTATTTATCCACTGGGAAGTTGCCAGATTTTGGTGTTCCTGACTTAGTCATGAACAAACTGCCCTTTGATGGCTACACTGTCACTCAGCTTTTACCCCCAAAGCAGACAGAATGCTGCCATACCTCAATGAAGTGACCAGCAAACATCCTCTCAAGTCAGAGCAGGAGCAAGCGACTTCACAATTACAGAAAATCTCAGTCAAAGTGAGGGAGACTGAGAAATCTTTCGGTCTTGAGTCTTGTGCTACAAGTTTGAGGCTTAACAAGTATATTTAAAGAATAGAAAGAAAGCACTCTGTGAGCTGACCCCAGTCTCCTCAATGGGAGTGGTTGCCTGGGCAGCATGCCTGCTCTCCTGTCTGATGATTCTTCGCTCTGGCTCCTGGCCTACTAGGTTTCAGGTTAAATACTCCTTTGTAGTTTGCATTCTTCACTCACCTGCTATTCTGCAGAGCACAGATGCTGTGCCTGGAGTAACACCTGTTTGCAAGAACTGCACAAAATAACTTGATTCATCATTCTTCAGATTTCTTTTTTTGCCTTTTTGGGTTTTTTTTTTTTGGGAGGGACTTGTCTGAGGCTGCTATCATAAAGTTACACTTGGGTTTTTTTAAACCTCTTTCTACTTGTCCTCAAAAAGTGCAGCTTGACAAAATTTGCAAATATAGACATCTTAGGTTTTCCATATGAAACACACAGGACCAAATTATTGAACATTTCTGAACCAACCAGAATTTCCATTAGTGATTCCACTTAAGATGGTCATACAGTCTTCTTTAGATTTGGGACCAAGATGTCTCAAAAATGATAAAAAAAGAGTAATCTATGTACAACCAATATTCCACTCACAAGAAGTTTAGCCTTTGCATGTCCACTTAGCTTTATGCCTGAATATAAGGACTATTCTTGCTTACATTTGCAGTAGAGAGCTGCTCTGGTGACATGGTTTGGTATCTTTGCTTTGGATGTGCATTAAAATTTCAGTATCACAAATACAGAGCAGAAAAACATTAAACTGGCAACCAAAAAATATGGGGAATGATTCTTAAATATGCCCTTTGTTAACATTCAGATAGCATCTGTTGAAACTTGTGCTTTGGAAAGCAGCATGTGACCCATGACACAGCTCAGCTACAGAATAGAACAAGATTTAACAATTTAGTTCAGTTTTGAGATAATTTAAAATGCATATTCTTCACATAATCAAGAGGATGCTTACTCCAGTACCAGAGAATGGGTTACAATTAAACAACATAAGCTGAGAAATTCTGATTTAAATATGAAGTACATCAAGGATTAGACTTTTATCACTGCCTTAGAGGGGAAAAAAATACCAAAAAATGCACAATGAGTTCAGTGCAAACTGCAGAGAGTGTCTCCAGGGCTCTGTTCTGGGTAGCTGATTGCTGCCTCAAAGAATACTCTTAAGGAAAATGTTTAACATGGGTTTACTGTACCATCACACCCCCTACACCTACCCCCACTCCCTTGTCTTCTAAAAGGCATCAACTTGGACAGGATTCTATTACTGTTACATAATTTCAAATTTTAACCACATACAGCATCTTGAATCTGAAAGCTGAGATAACAAATGCAAGACAAGTATTTTCTCTGTGGTACTTAAGACTTCTGTTAACTACTGTTATTCAAGTATAATCTATTTCAGTATTAACAATAGCAAAAATAACCTCTAAAGTGACAAGCCATATCTGCCACTCAAAAGTACACAAGCTTTTAAAATATTTTAAAACTGACTCAAGTAAAAGAGAGAGAATCACAGGATTCCATCTGTCCCTCTTGACTATTTCTAAACAACTTAGCATTGATTAACAGATTTGCTTCAACCCAGGTTTTGGTGGGGTTTTAGTTCTTTCCCACCTATACTGTGCTTCATGTACAGTAGAAGCTATTCACTTTTAAGCAGAATGTCTTGCTTTACTCTCCTCTTTGCCAAAAGAGTTATCACCTTATTCCCTTCACTTACTCAAAACATTGATACAGCTATGTTGGAAAAGGGGGTACAAATCCATAAACTCGTTTAGGGTAACTGCCAAGAGGCTGGCACAAAGATTCATGATCACTTGCCTCAGGAAGTTGTGCAACTTTGTTTTCTCTCTTTACTAAGCAGCTACTGGATGGAGAAAAAGCAGATTAACTCTGTCTGGGAATATTACCTAAGAAAAAGAAGCAGCTATGTGGTGAGGGGCTGTAGCTTTCTATCAGGCTACTCTACCTTTTCCATACTGCCAAGCAGAACTATCTCTTACTGATACTGAAACCAATGTGAAATTTTGTCTTGGTGAGAAATGACAAGTGAAGATAGATTAGAATAGTGAGAGTGCCCTGAAACGCTTCAAGTATCACCGACTAGAAGAAAAACTACTCAGTTCCTGACTCTTTCATCACAGTTACTTCTGTGAAATCAGTACTGCCATACAGATGAGAGATCAGAGTTTCGTAGCTTTTCCTGCAGGAGTGCTACATCCAGCTCAAAGCTGAACTCCACTGGTGACCCTACCAGCAGAAGGAAAAGACAGTGAGAGTCTAGAAAACACAGCATAGACAAGAGTCTCTTAGCCAAGCTAAAGAACTGGCAGAGACAAATGAAGAAAGATACGAATCTTGTTAATTTTATTAGTTCTTTGTGGACTGTGATATGTTAGTAGATCTGTTAAGAGGATAGAGAGAAGTTTGTGTTCTCTTGTCCCCATGTGTGAGAGGAAAGAAGGATAAAATCCTTGTCGAAATCCCTAGTGCCTCTTCGAAAGAGAGGAAGGAAGAGACCCTGACAATCAGTGCCCATAATTAATTCCTGGGCATGTGAATACATTGCTGACACACACTGGTGATGAGGATGCTAATCACAGAGAATGCACATACCATCCCTTTTCCATGATAGAGCTCTGTAGAGCTTTAAGTTGCATGCACCCTGCAAACAGGGCAAGACAGTGCACAACTAAAGATGGTTCTATAGTCTAAAAACAGCATTTCATTGTTTCTAGTCCTGAGGAAACTTTTCTTACTCCCACACGAAAGGTGGAAAAATTACTGAAAAAAGCTTGTCCTGTTAAGCTGCAATTATGTAGATTACTGTAGTTACTGCAGGGTGTCAGCTATATGATAAGCATTCCTTTGAAAGAACAATGTTCAATGGAAATGGAGCACAAGAAGTTGGCTACCACAGACTGGTAAACCTAATTCCAGTCGTATATGGCTGTAAACAGATCTTGAGTATAAAAGGATTTTTATTCACTGAGAGAAGACCCTGAACTAGTCATTTCAGCTTCCTTGTTAGACTGCTAACTTTTAAATAACATGAGCGACAGAGCAACTTTTTAAAAACCAGCTTCCTCATCACTTCTCAGAACGGCCAGATTTAGCCCAATATTCTCCTCTGTCTTCCAAAGCAAAATGTATCCAAGGTACATAAAAGGTACAGACACAGCTAAATCTTTATTGAACATAGAAACCTTTACTGAAAGTTTCTCTGACACATAGCACACAGGCTGCTGATGCACATATCTAATTACATTAATCTGCATTTTGCTCCTGCAAGAAAAGGATATGGAACACAAGAGTCAATTTATAGGTGCAGAATACTACCTTACTTGAACACTAGGTCAGCACCAAGTAAGTATTCTTTCAAATGTTCACTCTTTGGACTTTCCAAGAAAATCTGCACATGCAACTTACAACAAATATAGAGAGTTCATCTCTGCCAGCTGATGTGATGCTTGATTTCAGTATTTCATGCTATCAAAGTATTTTAAGGGGTTGGAATGGACCTTACAGATCATCTGGTCCCAACCCTCCCTTGCCCTGGGCAGACACCTCCCACCAGAGCAGGTTGCTCAAGGCTTTATCCAACCTGACATTGAACACTGCCAGGGTTGGGGCATCCACAACCTCCCTGGGCAACCTGTTCCAGTGTCTTACCACCCCCACATTAAAACACCTCTTCCTAATATCTAAATTTCCCCTCCTTCAGTTTGAACCCATTGCCCCTTGTCCTGTCACTACACCTCCTAACAAGGAGTTCCTCTCCAGCTCCCCTGTAGGTTCCCTTCAGATACTGAAAAGTTGCTATGAGGTCTCCACACAACCTTCTCTTCTCCAAGCTGAACAGCCCCAACTTCCTCAGCCTGTCCTCAAAGTGAAGATGTTCCAACCCTCTTATCAACTTCATGGCCTCCTCTGGACTTGCTCCAACAGTTCCATGTCCTTTTTACATTGAGGGCACCAGAACTGCATGCAGCATTCCGGGTGAGTCTCATGAGAGCAGAGGAGAGGAGGAGAATCATCTCCTTTTACCTGCTGCCCACACTCCTTTTGATGCAGCCCAGGACATGGCTGGCTTTCTGGGCTGAGAGTCTACACTGTGGCTCATATTGAGCTTTTCATTAACCATTACCCCCAAGTCCTTCTCTGCAGGATTGCTTGCAATGGCTTCTTTGTCCAGCCTCTGGATGTGTCTGGGATTGCCTTTACCCAGGTGTAGGACCTTGCACTTCATTTTGTTGAACTTCATGAATTTCACAATGGTAAGGTCCTTCAGGTTTCATTTATACATTAATCTTTCAGTTTTTGCACACTAAACTTTATTCAGAAAGAAAAAGCTAAACCCAGTCCTAAAAGAAACAAAAAAAGAGACAAGAAAAAAACCCATTCAGGAGGTTCTTTCATTCAGGTCTTAATGCTTTTGACTATTATTTTTCACACACTTTTCTGTCACACAAACAAGTTTCAAGTGTCACACCAAAGAGGAGAAGATGGATTTTTAGTTTGTTCAGTGATTGTAAATAACTACTCCCATTACACCTGTTCACTCCTTTACCTGGTGACCTGCCAGCAGCTACCTACAGTTCTTTCAAAAAGATCCATAACATAGCCACAAAGAAAGGTTTCCTCTATGCAATCTCAGTTTCAAATGTATACATTTCTTTTCCATAGAAGCTAGGAAAATCCTGACAGATGGAAGAACCAGTAAACAGCTTCAGCCCTGGAATGGCTTCATATTAACTCTATGTCAAGCAGAGATTACAGCTCTAATTTCATAATCTGCCTCTGAAGAGCTACTTCTGACAACACTGCAAGGCTCAGATCAGATTTCTCCATTCAGAACTTACCTATACCCTGTCCTAAAGTCTGTGCCACAACACAAACTTTATCATATCAGCCATTTCTACAGAATGCGAAAAGTTACTCAATCTAACACATTATGAGTAAATGGAACATTGTGCCTTGTTTTAAAAAGTATCAAAAAGATTAATAAACTCTACACAGTGATGTTCCTATTACTTTAGGATGTTGCAATCAGAGTCCTGCCAACGCGAAGTGTTAATTTCTCAGACAGTTTTGATAAAACGTACATCTATTGAATTAGAATACAATGTATAAACTATGATGAAGCTAAAGCCTCTGTGTTTTCCTAATGGAAAGATTTTATTAGCTTAATGCAAAAATTAAGTTTTTATTCACTTCACACTAATGATATTGGTTCAAATTCTGACTGGTTCTGACAGGAACTCTCTTTGGTAACTCAGATTATTTAAAGCACAAAATGATGAAATCTTGTGAGGCATAATGATTTTTTTTTTTCAGAGGGAATTAATTGAGATTCCTTTTAGTTAATAGCATGCTAAGTAGCAGCTAGCTCCTTCCAGCCTAGCATGTAAGTAGATTTTGTCTGCTCTTAAAATACCCTTCCAATCACATTCTGGTGAATAGTTTGATTCTTCTGAAGAGAGTTTACGTGTTATTTCCAGCACAGTAAATTAACATAGGCAGCGTGTTCACCTAACAACAATGACATTCCTTTATATTAATAGGATAATGCTTAGTTTGAGCCTGGACTGGAGAGTATATCCTACTAACAAGCAGGGAAGACAAGTTGTAGCTCACCAGTTCCTGTCTACAGCTTTCTTGGATTGACTACTTGCTCTTTTTAGCATAAGGTATCTGCAGCTTCACTTAATGAGAGAAAAAGTATGTTAGGTGCCAGTTCACAGTTGCAGACTTCTGGACATTTTCAAATTTGTCTGCCTCTCTCATGGTTGTACTTAAACATAAGGCTTGTCATGACCACACCTGAGTACCTCACTTAATAGGGTTTTGGAGACAACTTCTGCAGTCTCCAAGACTAGTACTATGCCACCTCCTACTGGAATTCACATCCTGGGGTTAGGAAGTTGACTTGTCTCAGAGAAGGACAGAAAAGAACTTAATTTACACTCTCACACTCTTCCGTGCTGCTGTCTTGGCTGTTTTCACTTTCTGTGCCCAAAAACTTCACAAAAAAAAAAAAAAAAAAAAAAGGCCTGGGCAATGCCAGAAAGACACTGTGTAACTTTTAGTAAGACTTTTCTGTACCATTGCAATTATTACACTGGCATAAATTCTGGAACCAATATAGTAATACAGCTTTAACTTCTAGCCTAGAATGGATCAATCTGTTATAAACACAATTCTACCAGTGTAAGAGCATCTCGATAGGAGAAGACCTGTTTCAGGGATGATGGCTTAGCTTGGAATCAAACCTTTCTTGCATGGACAGTCCCTTACTGGAGGCATTAAATGTCAGGTCTAAATTTATCCTGGAAGTCTTAAGTACAGTGGGGAAATAAAATCCAGCTTAGCAATTGTTAGTTACTGCTGCAAGCATACTCAGTTTTCTTTATCAATAAGAACCAGCATGTATGAAAAATATCTAGAAGATGACAAACAGTAACATCTAACATGCAAATCACCATCCCAGGAGTTTTAATCTTCTGGGGCCTTTTTCATGAGGACAGCTGCCAGCTACAGATGCTTGGCTGACTAATTGGCACTAGCATTAAACAATATTTGAATTTGTCCAGGAAAGGAGCAGAGGATCTGGGAAAGGATTATCAACATACATAAAAAAAAATATTCTGGTACATCTCAATTCTTACTGAAATTATCATCTGTGAATCATTTCTACCACTGAAAATTGCACTAACACCAAGTAGCAGTTTATAAAGCTCTAGACAGTACCTAACTGAACCTTAGCTATTGGGAGATTATAAAGCAGGCACAGGGTACAAAAATAAAACAAACTGCTACTATAATAAAGGATACTACGCACTTGGGGCTTCATAAAGCAATTTTGCATCCAGGCCTGACCAGCTTACAAGCAAACAGAACTTTTCATCAAGAAGATTGCTAGACAGTTTAGCAGTATACAGCCCTGAGCTACAACACAGTCTATCCTATCTGTGCCACTGATAGCACATGAAGAAGTTATTATCTAACTTATTGACAAAAGGTATCAATCTTACCCTTCTCAGGAGCTGTTCCCTAACTTATGTAATATCTGAAGGTACTTAGCTGCTTCTTTCTGTGAATGTAGAATTACTGTGGAACAACAAACAGAATGGGATTAGACCTTCCTTGCATTCAGACATGCACTTGCCAGATTCAGGGGCAAGCTAGGTCGTCAAATTGAAGAAAATTACTCTTAAAATTTCAGGAAAAGGAATGAAATGATCGACAAGCAAATCACAAAACAACCTGGGAAAAGGAGGAGGCTGAAGAAAGCAACCATTAAGTGCAAAGGATCAAATATAGGATATTTGCATACACCAACAATTGTTTTAAAAGCTTCTGAATAAAAAATTAACAGCTGATGGTGTACTCACTAGGACTTACAGCTAGTCTGAGGAGGAGAGCTGTTAAGATAGTGAGTGAGCCAGCAAGACAGATGGCTGGTGAAGGAACTGACACTGCAAGAGCTAGAACATTCAGTAGAGAGGAAAAACAGCTATACCCATGAAGGGACTGGTGCCAAGCACGTAAGTGAAGTGAAAGGAATCACGCAATTTCAATAGTTTCTATTAAAATGTGGCTGATGTGCTGAACTGCAGGCAATGTATAAGGCCCCAAGCCTGACAGTTCAGCATCAGTGCAGAAGCAAATAGACAATGGAATGATTAAAAAGTCATGCAAAAACCAGCAGCAAATAGTTCAGAGTTGTGAAATTATACAAGTAAGCAAAAAGCAGATTTTACAAGTGAGTACAGAAAATGCTCAATAGACATAAGAATGGAAAAGATAAATCTGTCACCTAGAATTCATTTGCCAAAAGCTACCTCTTGGAATTCAATATGGAAAACAGTGTCAGAAGCTAAGAACTGTGACATAACTGACTCCCCAAATTTAAATCTGTCTACTAAGGAGAAAATGCTTTCCACAAAGCTTGAATTTCTCACAGCTACAGATTTACTGTCAGTAAGATTCCAGACATTTGTAGCAGTCAACTCCAGTACCTGCATCTTAAGACCCACTAAATATCTGCAATCAAGTTTCTACATGCTTTCAGATAATTTTAGCAAAATGCACTTGTCTTTATACTGACAAAAAAAACCCCAAACAAAACCAGATAAATTTGGCTATAATATATTACTGGAAATAGTGACTTAAATGCATGGGGGTGGGAGGGTCGTAGGAAGAACAAGTCTGAGAACTACACAGTTTTGCAGGCACAGGAAGGTGTCATGAGATGTCATAAAATTGATACCAATTTTGATACCATCATAAGAAGACAAGAAAAGGTGTACCCAAAGCACACACCTAAATAAATTAAAATTAGAGATTCTATATTGACTTTATGTTTGCCAAGTTACTTTTTTCCTACTACTTTTCCAGCCCATTACTGCTGCCAGTCATTGAGAACAAGAGGAAAACTGCATCCTTCTTTTGAGTTCTGTGGTGGTGTTTCTGTGTTTAGGGTTGCATCACTACACAGACATACACTTCAGTACATGCTGTTTTCATTAAACACCTACTGTACAAGTGTTTAAGCTGTACAGTTCAAGAAAAATGTTCATTGCTATGACAGCTCTCTTGAAATTCTTTAAGCACTGATGAGTCTTTTACCACTACTGCAGAAGAAAAATGGCTGTGGCATGGACAAGTAGAATATTAAAAATCATGTCAGATTTCCTACAGAATAAGATTATCTTTCTGATATTTGGAAAATTAGATTACTTTCCAAGATGCAGAAAGATTTTTAATACACAGGCCAGGCAAACTAATTAAATAAACAGTATGGGATGGCTCCAAAACATTATAGATCACACATTAATGAAAAAAGTCAAGATAATTATCAAGTACCCATCCTAGACTTTTGAGAACATAAAATAGATGTAAACAAGCCACTAATGTAATAATGAGTATAAAAATCATCATCAGAATGACAAAAATAAGTCAGTGTAACTGACAAAAATAATTAATATGTTTACAGTTCAGGGAATAAAAACCCAAACAGTTTAAGACTCAGCATCAGCAATGCAACCTAAATCTGCTATTAAGTTATTTCAAAGAGGTACGTAGTGCAAGTCTTAGATGAAACCATTCCCTCTGAAAACTACAGGTAACCTGTAAATCAATTGGAAGCCTTTTCTATTAAGTGGAAACAGGTTCACAGAGAGCTGATAGAGCTCAACTCACCTCCCACTCCCCCAAACCCCAGTAACTAGTTACAGATGCATCAGAAATTACAACACAGTTTCATGGTATTTCCCTTCTTCTTCAGACCATCTCAAGTTTCCCTTTCCTAGCTTTTTGTGGCATTCCATTTCTGTTAGAAGGCAGCAGCAAAGGGAAGCAACAGTGGGAGGGCAGGAAAACCATTGGTGACACAAGGAGATGCCAGGGGGGACTAAATGACAAAAATGCCAGAAGGCAACAGATAACACGAGTAGCTCCAATCCATCCCAGGCAGGATTTCCAGCTCCCCTGGGCAGGCAATTTCTGCCAGGCCTGTGCTCAACCCCAATTCCATTCTTTAGTCACTGCCCTGTTTAGGAACTGGCACCAGTGGGTTCACAGGCAGCCAGGCAGTTCAGCAGCAATGAGGATGGCAGGGCTTATTCATCACAACCAGTTAAGGCCCCTTTTTCCTAGTTTAAAAACCGTGCTGTTAAAATTTTGTTGCATAGCATTGGAAAGATACAGGTAAAGATACAAAGTAAAGCGAGGCTATTCCTCAAGAGGGCACCGACACTTTACTTCTGAAGCTAACGTTAGATACCTCCAAACAAATAGAACATTGAGGAGAATAACACACAGATTAACCTTTGGACAACACCAGCTGATAGAATCATAGAACCTTAGAATCAATTGGGTTGGAAGAGACCCCAAGGCATCAAGTCCACCCTACCATGGTTACTAGACCATGGCACTAAGTGCCACATCCAGTCTCATCTTGAAAACCGCCAGGGATGGGGAATCCACCACCTCCCTGGGCAGCACATTCCAATGCCTGAGCACTCTCTCTGTAAAAATCATCTTCCTAATATCCAAGCTAACCCTCCCCTGGCAGAGCTTGAGTCGGTGCCCTCTTGTCCTGCTGCTGGTTGCCTGGGAGAAGAGACCAACCCCCACCTGACTCCAACCTCCTGTCAGGGAGTTGTAGAGTTGATGTTTCAATGTACACAAGACATAAGCACCTACCTCCCAACAGCAGGAGACTCGAGGACCAAATGGTCTCATGGTGCCGCCAGCCTTATCGCCATCCTCCTCCTCCTCATCATCATCATCATCGTTATCATCCTCATCACCCTCCTCCCCCTCCTCCGCATCCCCCGGGCGCTTCCCACTCCCATCCCTAATCACACTCCCCCCGAGCTCGGCCGAACCGCTGTCACTCCCGCATCGCCTCCAGGTAACCGCGGGGCTGGCACGGCGAGGGGAACGGGAGGAAGGAGGGGAGGAAGGAGCGCAGGAGTAGCCGTGGCTGGGGATCGTGTGCATGGGAATTCCAGCCTGGAAAGGAGCTGTTCTGTTGGGAACGAGCCTCGCCAGGCAGCGCGGAGCAAAGGTGTTTCAGTGGCAGTAGGTGTATTAAGTAATTAACTAGCTCGTTACTAAATAAGCGTTGTTTTAATAGGCTTTGGGGTGTTTGGGCAGTGTGCAGATCCTTACCCAGACTGCCCCAAGCTGCAGCCAAAGCAGCCCCAGTTGGAGTTCTGTTGGGAGGAGAGGTGTGAGGTGAGGTCTGAGTGGATCCT
The DNA here is from genome assembly GCF_000695815.1 of Acanthisitta chloris. Taxonomy (NCBI): domain Eukaryota; kingdom Metazoa; phylum Chordata; class Aves; order Passeriformes; family Acanthisittidae; genus Acanthisitta; species Acanthisitta chloris. The sequence goes on along the minus strand of NW_008683598.1, from coordinate 100,854 downwards.
TTGCAGGGATCTCACAGAGACCAGCCCAAAGCCTCAAACACGGAGTTAGGCAAATGCAACAACAAACCGTGTCTTACAGGGCGATTTCTTACTGCTGAATTTACTGAGAAAGCACATGGATCTACCATTCTTCCCTCCCCCGTGAGTGAGTGAACCTGTAAGTTCTCTTGATCCTCCAGGGTTGTCTGGGCTGGAGCTTTTCTGTGAGCCTCTATCAGATTTTGTTGAGACTTTAGGATCTTGGGATCAAATTGATTAGCTATTCTGTGTTGTGTCTGCTCAAGGGACAGGAAGGAAACATTAAATTACACCCACTTGGAGTTACTTGCTAATGAATAATGTAATTACACACTAGGGTCTTGGAAGGTTTTTACATGAAGTCCCTGATGCTTTTGTTTTCTCACAAGAATCATCTATGTTTAGATAAGCTGGAATTAACATTGCCCCTTTGAAAAGTCTTTATTTGTAACTGTGGTAAAGAGAGTTTGTGTTAAGAAAATGACATGTTTAAATTATCAGGGCAGGTGGTAGAAGTAAAAACCCAAACACTTCTACGTTAGATGTCATGCACATGTTTTAAAAGCAAGAGTTCCTTAACAGATGCTTGGAGACTTCTCCTTATAGCTCTGCTCTATATGGCAGTTCAGGGAACTAATTGAAACTGACTTTCTAGTGTAGTAACTGTATGAATTGGCCAAAACTCTCATTTTAGTTTTACTTTTGAACACAGAAGTGCAAACAAATATTGTACTCATAAAATATCCTCAAAGAAACTCCAATAACAGAACAACTTTTTTCATGTCTTTGAGACAAAGAATTGTGCTGAAGGCAGAATTTTGGCTTTGGTATTTCATATTTTATATTAAAGTTCGAAGTTGTGAAAGCTTCAAAATGTATAATTCAGTCTCATTTTGTGCAACAGTTTCTTTTAGGAAGTGATTCCTGGAGTATGTGTTAAAGTTAAGTGATACCATTCCAGTCCTCTTAAATAGCAAATGGTTATGTTCTCTTTCACAGTTGCATAAATTTACGATTGGATGAATATTCTGGTTTTGTCTTTTTTTTCCTCCCCATGGTGTGTAAAGTGAGTTAATTTACATTGAATCTGATTTGGTTACAGGAAAAGAAAGGTATGAAGGATTGCTACATTTTCTTTCAGGCCAGCTCATTGTTCAGGCTCTTACCTGGTCTCTAGCAACACCTCAGGTTGACATCAGCTAGGAACTGGCAAAAGGAAAAGGTGCTCAGTTCTGGCTCAGAAAGACTAACGTATAAATAAAAAATGGGCTAAACCCAAAACTGGATGGTGCCAGTAAATGCAGTAGTACTAGTAAGCTTTGTCATTTAAAGTAGATTTATTCAGCAGATTTACCCTGTCTGTCCTAGGTTGCCTCTTGTCTTACTCCTCCCCTGGTAGAAAAACAGTGTCAGGAGTTCCTTTAGTGACTGCAGTGTTGGTTTTGAGCATATGAAAACAGATTTTAAGAGCTTGGAGCCAGGTTTTCAAGTACTTGGCACCTATAATTGGGGCAGATTTTCAAAAGAGGTTAGCACTGACTGTTCTAAGCTCTTGTAAAGATTTGTCCATTTTGATTTTGTGCCTAACTGAACTGATCTGTAGAAAATCTGGTCCCTGTAGCTAAGCATGACATTCCTAGAATGCCGTGAGAGCAGTAATAACACTTCTAAAAGAAAAAAATCTTATGCAGCAACCTCCACTCAGCTGAGTACCCCAAAACTGCCACCCAGCACAGAGTGAGACAGGGCTGAGCTCTCAGCTGTGTGCAGGCAAAGAATTTGCTAGGACTTCACTGTGAAAATAACTATTGTTTTTCACTACCTCCATTCTGGATGTGTTTGTTTGAAGTATAAGCTTTTGTGAAAGGCAAGCTGCTGGTTCTAAGAGTGAAAAAATGTCAAGAGTAAAATGTTTTAATTAAAATTTACTGTAATAGCCATTAGTAATATTGTGAGTTCTGAGATGCCACCAACTGCTTCTAGAGTTGTGCTGCCTCCTGACCTGGCACCTGGGATAAATGTTTTGATTCTCTAGCACTGTAACCAGTGGTGCAATTCCTTCTGGGTTTGATTTAGCAGTGTTGAGTTAAAATAGTTGCAGTACAAACAGAATGTATGTTTTGTGTTGGAAGAAACCTTATTTAAATCAGCCATCAGCCATATTTTTGCTGGTAAAGCTATTACAGGGTGGTAATATTGATTCATGTTGGTTTTCTGGCTAGTTATGTGACTACTGTTGCAGATTCAGACACTGTCAAAGATTTTTAGTTCTGTTTTTGAATAGTTCCTTTTTTTTTAAAATTAGTGTCCATTTGTACAATGTTTTGGCTTCATCTTTAGTCCCTTAAAAATCACTGTTAGAATAGATTAGATATTGAATAGCTAAACAAATGTTATATGGTTGGAGATTAGTTTGCACTTATGACAATACTTACTGTACTTATCTGAATTCTGTATGAAGATTTAGTATTTTACTTTTATTATCAGGACATAAACGATAATTATGAATTTACAAAGTTTTTGTAAGTGGATTTGGAAGTAATTTCTGTGCCAAGTCAAGCCACAGAAAGATGGTTTCCTGAAGCTTAGATAAAGGGTTTTGTGATTCTATGGGGGTTTTTTTCTTGTTTAGTTTGCAGTCCCATAAGCTTTGCAATGCCTTATTAGTGATCAGAAGCTGTGCATGATGTGCTTGTTTTGCTAAGAGGGAATGTAGTACAAGATTTCTTGTAAAATTTTCTAGTCCTGCTTCCTAGAAGCAGAAAACCAGATATTGATCGACTTTATTTCATAGAAAATTGGTATGGAAAAAGTAAATACTCTGCTTTGAATGCAGGAGATATTAACACAGCTTTTAAATAATAATTTAGTATGCCTATAAAACTTCTTTTGTACACAATCTCTATCACTTGATGCCAGTGTAAACCCTGGGAAAATGAATTATTGATTGTTGCGACTGAAGAAACAAACCAATAATTTTCTTTTGAGGGGAAAAAGAAAAGACTCAACAAATCAAAACAGAGCTATATTTTTGCATGCATTGCACTTTTGTGCTGTGATTGCACAGTTTAAATAAAGACTTTCAATAACCCAGGATAAGCAAACAATAATACTGTAATTTTCATGAAGGAAGCATGGGGTCCCTGTCTACATACTAGTGTTACACTTATAGAATAGCTAAGTGAACCTCTGAAAAACAGATTAAAATAAACTGAAAATGGCTACATTTAAGTCAATAACTGTCAGAGCAGTAAGATTCAGAGACATTCACATAAAGGGGATGAGGGAAAAAAGATGAATTGTTACTGATACACCTTCTGTACAGACCTTTCATAAAACTGAATTGAAGACTTAAGGCATCGTATTATTTCTACCTTGCTGCTGTTAGCTGGAGCAAAATGTAGGCTTTTAAAAATTTCATAAGTCAGAAGAATATGGTGATTATAGAGACTGAAAAATCTTTCATGAAGAGTCAACTGCCCATAAACAGTCTGTGAGCTCTGAGAGGTCCAAGTGTGGATCCTTCCACTTTGCTTCAGAGCCTATGTGTGTGTGGTTGAATGGAGATTATTTCACTTGGTACTTAGCTGAGATGATATGACATTATTCTGCTTTGGTGTCAAGTGCAAGTAGGTTTAATGTAAGAGACCTTGTTTGGGCTTTGAGGAGGAATCTTGTGTTCATTGTTAGCTGTGAGCACAAAGTTCTGGAGATTGTTATCCTTCTACTGTTGCATATACACACTACTAAACACATGTACTGTGTGTTCTGAAGGCAGTGTGACACAGATTCTATAATATCAATTTCACGTGGCAGTTGCTGATGTTTCATCTTCTGGTTTGTTTATGTTTTAAACATAGCACTTGAGCACTGAAATTGCAAGGCAGAGCCTGTACACACTGGAGAGCAGAAAGCTGTTTTCCCAGGCACAGGACTGGGTCACTGCTTTTGTGGTAAATACATAAGGTTGGGAAGGGGTATATTTTATAAAACTTTTCTTGTCAACACAAAGACTGAAGATTAAAAAAAATCTGTAAAAATATCTAAAGGTTAACAAAATCTCACAGCATTTCCAAGCCTCATTTTAGACAAAGAATATTTGATATGCTTGTGATGAGACTCAGCTTCCTGTGTCACACTTTGGGGGGGATAACTTAGCTCTGTTTTACATCTGTATCCCTTGAATGTCCTTCTGCAAATGAAAATCTAATTTGGTGAGGCTAATATACTGAATTTGATTCAGCTTGCACCTCACTGACATTGTGAGCCCATTATGGCATCATTACTCCCCAATTACAGGCATGAAGGTAAGAAGTGACCTAGTAATGAAGGGTACACACCCAGAGCAGTGTAGCAAGAATTTTAAATGAGGCTAACGGAGAAAAAAAATTATCTATTACAGTGATATCTACCAAAAGACCATTTTTCATAAGTGACTACTTTGAAAGAGTCCCCAAGAAGTGCTAGTGCCAAGCATTACTGTGCAGCCACTGGAATTTGTCTTGGATGCAGATACCTACAATTTCTATAGTTCTATGTATTCCATAGCACTTGTACTGAAACAAAGTCAAGCAGTTTGGTACCTAATGTGTATTTAACTTGTGAGAATAATATCTAAGCTACAGTTCAAAAAAATTAACATGGAAGCATATTTTCTACAGTCATGTTTAATGTGCATTCAGTTTTGGAAATAAAATATTTGGTGTCAAATGTGCTTTTAGAAAACATAAATATTTACTAGGATTGGTATTTAATCCATTTCATTGTCTTTAGTAGTTTAAGGTATTAGAAACCAACTTTGCCTTTCTAAAATGTCCTTTCTCTTGTGTGAATAGAATTTTGTGAGACTTACTATTATGGGATCCTCCAGGATGCATTTTTAGAGCGACTGCTGCCTGCTGTAGGATCACTTTACTGAGGCTGTTGTGAATACACCACAGTGAGCTGAACACTTTAGAGGAAGCAGCAGGATAATAACTGTCAATAGGAGGCAGAGTCCATATAAGTTACATGTATTGTATCCAATAGCTCAGTACTGCTTCAGACATATATTTTCATTCTGAACTAAAAACAGACCCACAGAGGACTGGTGGCCAGAGAAAATGGAATAAACCTGAGCAACAAGGAAATAACTTCTTTTGGTACAGCGAAGAGTGAAATCTAAGAAAACTGGTAGAAGCAGAGGCAAAAGCTGCACATTCTTTTTAGAGGACTTATCTGAAACCTGAGGTACTTCTGGCAGAGGAAGGGATCCAGTGCAGTATGAATAGTAAGACTCCCAATGGCAGATTAGCAAGTAATAGTGAGTTTCTTGGCTGCTAATAGTCATGTAAAGATGTTAAAGCTGTCAGTTGCAGTGTGGCTTGCTGTGGTACTTTGGGGATGCAGACCCATGATCAGCTTGAAGATGATGCAAATCAGTGCTGAGACACAGCTTTCAGCTGCATCAATGCTGTGGTTAAGTTGACTGTGCAGGGCTGCTTGAGGTGTGAAGGATGTGGGGAAATACATGGAGCAAGAGGGAAGAAATGCAAAACAATCCTTTGTGGTAGCTGCACAGGTTCACAATGGCCAGGTCAAAATTTCTGTGAAGAGATGAAAAATGGATTCACACATAGTTCAATTACTTCTTGCCATTTGGAGTAGTTTATTACATTATTAAATGTCATCTTGCATTTAAATTCATCCAGTTTTCTGCTCTGGTTTGCTTTCAAACTGGAAAAATTCCCTTAAGTGTTCTAGGTGCTATGGAGACTGTGGTGATGTCAGAAATGTTTTCAGTGGGGGCCTGGAAAAGGGAAACAGATGGCAGCAGTTACTGGTGAACATGGTTGGTTGTTGGTGCATAACATAGAGCAGTGGAGTGCAGTATGGAATTGCTGACCTTGCAGTGGATGTGTCAGACTGTTGGGAAGGGAGTGGAGCCTGCAGAGAGGCAGAGGTGATTAGCTTACCCCTGGTGCTGTGTTAACTCGGTTTCTCTTTGTCCCATTGTGTCCACCCAGGGCTGAACCACAACATATGGCAGTGTTAGCTTGAACTGGTGCCAGCTCAGGTGTCTGTATTATTTGCAGATTTGGGCCAGATTACACTACATGTTCAACTCTGGCTTTTCTTCTGTCCCAGTATATGATGAAATATCTTTCTGGTACTTATGTTCTCTTGACCTTTATAGACCTGTATTTTCTAGGTGATTTTTCAGCTCGCGGGGCTTTCATAAGACCTGATGAGCCAGGGGTGAAGAGACACTATAGGTGTAGCTTGAAATGCCACTGTTAGTGAAATAAATGTTTGGAGGGGTTTTAAACATTGAATTCTTGGGGGATGTTAAATGCTGTTGCCTTTAAATAACTTGCCACAGTATCTTGCACTGAACTGGAGCAAAATCAGAAACAGTGCCACCAAAAAGAAAAAAAAGGCTTTGCAAATTCCAGACCACTCCCTCACTCTGAGAAAAAAAAACCTTCTCTATGAACCTCAAATGCAACTTTGTCCAGTTGACATCAATGCAGAACTCTGCTGCTAAGGCCATTTGCTTGGTTCTTGAGTTAGTTTCCCTGCATGGTTTTCCTAGCTGCCTCTTAAGTGGCCTACTGACAGGATCTTTGCAGCTACTTCCAGCTGCTTAGCTGTGGTCTGCTCTGCCTTATCTATTGCCTCACTTGTTCTTAGCTTTTATTCTGAACTACAAATGAGCAGTCAAAGTGTCTTGGTAATTTATTTATCAAGACTTCTAACCAGCTTCTATTGTTTTGCCTTTCCTTGTGTTTAGAAGAAGCTGCCTCTAAATATCCCTTGAGATCACCTTTTTTCCTTGCAAGTCCATCTTTTTGAAACTCTCATTTGCTGTGATATCTATAAAGACTCTACAGTGATTAAACAGTGCTTATCATGATGTTCACTTGTACTTTCCAGTCACTCTGTTCAGTTGTCTAAAAATAAATGAAAGATTCTGTAAGCTCTTCAGTACAGAGATTGGCTTTTAGTACAAGTGTTTAACACAGTAGGGCCCAGAAATCCAGGCAGGGGCCTATAATACCAGCTCAAGAAAGAAAACCCCAGTGTTTCCAGGTATAAATTATTTTTTGATAGGAAGGTAAGTGTAGGCTGCCTTCAGGAATCATTTCTTCATAATGAAATGTGCATTAATGCTAACAATATGCAATGATTTTTAATCAGGCTGACATGTCTACAACACAAAGATCAAGGGGTTTTTATTAATGGTATTTAGGGCACCAAAAGCATTTATGTGAGCCAGAATGGGCTGTGTGACAAAATGATTCTGTGCTCGAAAGCTACAATTATTCTGTAAACTTCAAAATCCAGAATTCAAGATGAGAAGAGGCTGAGAATTTCTGCATTTGATTGGCTCAGGCTGAAAGCTGGAGAAAAAACAGTTTGCCTTTTATGCATTCTGTCAGCTACAACAATGCTAACCAAGGAAAGTGTCATCTCCCCAGAGTCTCTTTTCAGACAAAAGTACTATAGGGCAAAAAATGAATCTCAAAAGAAATTCATGATTGGAAAAAGCAGTGTTTTGCATATATATGTTTCTAATGGAGCTATGAGCATCAGTCTTGTGCTCTATTACTTTGAAAAATTCCATGTGAATCCCTGTAGCTTTTAGTAATTCAAGACATGAAAGGTGTTATTTATTTTTAATTGTATTATTTTCCTTATAAAGTATAGTTCTGATTTAAAAGTAAGATGACTCTGATTTCAAGGTTTAATGCAAGTCTGAAACAGGAGGAATTGCACCTGATGGATAAGATTTGAGCAGCCAGTTCTGAATTACTTAAGTGTGCAGGTATCATCTGCTCTGCCACATGCAACTTGTTTATCAGAGATCTGGATTCCAAAACAGAGTTTCTTTTGACTGGGTTTTTCTCTCCTGGACTATTTTGATGAATTTTTCATATGATGTTTTAAATAAAGGAAATAATAAATTAGTTCTGACCTAAATCTGTATTTTGCTTTTGAAGTCAAGTAGCCAGTGAAAACCTGCAAATAAGCTGGTGTTGCACTCCAGCACTCAGAACCAGAATTTGCAATAGACTAAAGGTCATAAATACTTGTAAAAGTGTTTGTTGCTAACTATAGTTGTGGCCTCTTAAGATTTAGGTGTTCTTTGAAATGTCTGTGGAGCTACCCTTGGTATGACAAATCTCTTTCATGTTTTCATCAGAAAAATTAAGAGACAATAGCAAACACTGCAGAGAGAGGGAAGAGAATGCATAGGGAAGTAATACATTTAGTTTGTAGTAGAGATGTATTTTTTTCTGAGCATTAATTTAATTACAGCTGTATCAAACATTACATTTCACCTTTTGATAATCACAGTTTTATTCTTCTTTACTGCTGAACACTGAAAAAGAAAAAAAACATTAAAACTGTCATTGTTTGTTCTAATGTCTTCAGTGCTGTTTTAGAATCAGAGATGCAAGTGTTTTCATGTCACATCACCAGAGGAGTACTTCTCCCTCAGAAATGTTATATTTTCTCACTTTAATGGTGCCATCTCATGGAACTGGAATCTTTCTAGTTGCTGTTCAATCTGTTTCTGTAGAAAAGTAGGATTTACATGAGGGTTTGCTATTTCTAATCCCTCTTTGAGATAGCATTCTGTGTAGGATGCTTTCTTTTCCTTAGTAAATCCTGTTTGAAACATGTTGCTGGTCTCAGAAATTAGTTCTGCTCCATTGTTAACTTCACAATTCCTTGTTTTCCTTTGCTATAAATCTGACTTCTGAAATAATCGGTTGTTTTTCACACAAAGGCAAAATAATTGTTTCAGGTTTTTTTTTCCCCTGCCATTTGTGTATGGAACCTTCGTTCTTACTCTTAGTCCTTGTTGTAGCAAACAGTGAAATTTAAGTTTTGGGGGATGATATGTACTTAGTTTAAACTATCTTTATTTAAAACTGTGGTTCCTCAAAAAAACCCAAAAAGGCTTAATGTAATGAATGCAATATTTAGGAACTGGGAGATCAGGATTCTCTCCCTGATGTTACTTCATGTTTTCTCTGTACGACATGTTGCAATCTTGTTTCCTCCTGCCTTTAGAAATACTTCAGAATTATATGTGGAAAATGTACCAATTTATAGTTGATAGTTAGATAGCAAATGCATCATTTAGCTTTGGGTTTAGGTGTTTGAATTGTCCTTGTGCTGTCACCTTATAAAGCTGTTATCTTTGAATATTCTTAACTGCCAGGACTTTCTGTAAATATAAAGCCATTCTTTAAATACTCAGGTGTTTTTCTGTTCATGATAGTGTTTTTCTACAGTTTAATTACAGCTACATTTTTAAACTGGCATGGATTTATTAGTACAAGTGACCTTTTCTGCTAGTATCTTTGGGAGAACAAGGACAAAGAAACAGGTGTTCTGGCAGAAAGTTCAAAATAGAATAGTTCAAAGTAGTTTCAGAGACCAAGGGAAATATACAGGTTACACTTGTGTGAGGAGTATTCAGCTTGTCCAGCTTTGTGCAACTGCAATATAAACACAATGTGTGCACAGCATCTGAGCTAATCATCTGCACAACTCCTTCAATTGTTTCCATTTTCAGTGAAAGGACATGAGCACTTCTATGTGAAGTTTATTTCAGCTTTATAAGTCCAAGTAAAAATAGCTGCTTTACAGAGGTCAGAGTAGTCTGCCCTGTTATGCCTGTAAAACTTCTTGGGTATATTTGAAGAGAAAGAAGAGCACAACACATTTGGCTGTGTCTTCTATCACTTCAGAAGATGTTTAAACTACATCTGACCTGAGTATGCTTCAACGTAGAATAGTTTGGCTTTGAATAGGTTTTGTCCACACCTAATCACTTGTAAGGGATTGCAATTGCTAGCATAGAGCACAGCTAAATGACTTGTCACCTCTTCACAGGGAGCTGCAGCACCAGCAAACATGTTTGTTTTATCACACACACTTTATAGTACTTCCATTTAAAAGTGGAACATTTGTTAATTACTGCCTATATTTACCCTTGCTTCTTGATGTCAGGTGGATGTTGAGGTGTTGTTAATTCTGATACTCGTGCTAAAGATAACAATTAGTTTAAGTAAATCAGAACTAAAGAAAATAGGAACAAGGTCTTTAGGGACAGGGAGTGTTGTAGTGTTACTGAAAAACTAAATCAGACATCTGATACAAATTAAAGTCGCTGTTTCCAAAAGGTTATTCTTGCCTTGTTTGCTCAGGTGAACTGTGATAGGATATGTAAAATGTTAAGGAAAACAATGGTGTTTTAATCCTTGAAGACTGATACCTAATTGTTGTGGAATGATGGTAAGAAGTAATTAGTTTGCCATTCCTGTGTCCTGCTTACATGTGCACAGTAAATGTCTTACCATGGATTTCTTTAGCCTGGGTCCAAAATCACTCTCAGATGGCTGTTGTCACCCAACAAAGCACATTTGCTTTTGCAGAAGATAAATGGCCACGGGCAGCTTTTATTTGTTACCTTCACTCCTCTGCGAGTAGTTGTTAACCCTGTTAGGAGAATAATGTCCAGTGATAGTGAAACCTGAAGATGTGGATTCCATACCTTTATTTTTCAGTTTACCTGATGTTAAGATCTTTGTCTTAAACTGAATACTTAGTGCAGTGAATTTTCTATTTGATCATTACTGAGAAAGAAAAGTAAGTTCATATATAGCACAGTTTGGATAAGCACTGAAAATGTGAAGTGCTTAGTTGGAACTTCAGACACTTTTTTTTTCCCCTACAGAAGATGCCACACTGAAGGGTAAGTGAACCTCTAGATTTCATGTTGGATATGATGAAGGGAAAATACTCTATAAAGGGTATACATGTATAATCTAGTTACATAGACTGGCAAAACAACACCATCCCACTCATACTAATGTGCTGTTGATTTTGTCTGTTTTGATGTAAGACTGGGATTTCTTGCTGTAAACCTTCCTTTTTGTGAGAATCAACAAGTAGGATGGTAGGGCTTTGCAATTTGTTTTCTCTTTTCAGAGCTGTGAGAGATTTGTACATTCTAAATAGTGTGTGTGAGACTGATTTATGCATACTTATATGGATTATGCATATGCAATTAGATACATAACATAGATTAAATTTTAGATTTTTTCTGTTGTCCTCCTCTTTCCTGAAGACTTGTCTATATAAGTTGAATTGATCTTACTGCCAATATACATGTATTTCTCTGTGTGTGTATGTGTGTGCCAGAGCATTGGTTATATTGTACAAATCTTACTTGGATATTTATATGTGATATTTCATGTTATGAAAATTGTTGTCAGTTGCACTAGAGTTAAGTCCCAGTTTTCTTTCAGATAAAAGGACCAAGGAGTTTCTTTTGTGTTTCTCCAGAAATTAAAATGAGTTCTTATTTAAGACTTTTAAGTTGGCTGAGATGCAAACTGTAATTTCCATGACCAGGGCAATGTTTTGAGAGGTAGGATATTTGAAAGAATTCTATTTAACTTTATGTGTGAAGATTGTTCTTAATTAAAAATTTAGGAATCTTAGGTTCAGAGAATGCAGTCATTTTGAGCATAGACCTTCTGTAGCTTCCAGTCCAGGCTTCTGAGAGCTTGGAAATTAAGTGTTTGCTTCTTTTTAGTGAAAGCTGCTGACTAACACACTTTTTCAGTCCAGTATGGTTGGTTGTTTTTTGTGGTTTTGTTTTGTTTTTCTTTCCTATCCTTTTTTTTTAATATATTTTTATTTGTATTTTTAATCTAAAAGCAGTTGTAAGAGTAGCTATGGTCAATAGACAAATGTATCTTCCAGATCTGTTTGTAGACTGTGGCTATACTGGATCAGACAGCACATAAAAAAGAAGTATAAATCCACATTAAAAATTATATTTAAACACCAGCTGAATGAAGACATGTGCCAAAATTTTTATCTGCAGGTCTGCAGATGAAATTAATTGCATTGATAAATCTTCAGATAAGTTAAGAAGTGTAATATTTTCTGCCATTGATGCATTACAAAGCAAGTGCTGTCGTATCAGCTGCAAGGAAGTAGTAGCTCTCCAGACTTTTTTGCTTAAATCTGCATAATGTTTATGCCCATGCCCTGTACTACTCTTCCTGGGTATGATGAATTCTGCCTTAAACACAGCAAGACAGGTACATTTCAGAAGATAGTTACAGTTCTTTGTATATGTGCAGAATTATTCAATTAGGTATGACTATGCCTAAGTAGCATCTCAGATATCTCTGTATATGATATGACTCAGAAGCTACTTTAGCACAGTTTTAAAACAAACAAACAAGAAGGTGTCATCTAGCTAAGATCCTTAACTTGTGCTTTCCTATTCCAAATGATGACTCAGTGATATTCCAGTGTACTGTGGAAATGTGCCTTGACACATGGTCATCCATCACTGTAGTCTGTGATCCCATAATGAGAAGTACAGAGATTAATGTTTTATTACAGCAGGGTAGCTTTTACAATTACATATGTAATGAGAGAGGGAGCAGAGGGATTGCAGAGTCTCCATCTTTCTAGAATTAATATGGAACTCAAATGACCTAAAAGTGAAGAACATTATGGTCCTGGAAAAATTAGCTGGCTTAAATTTCATTCTTCCCCCCATTATGGTTCGTTAATGAGGAAAATCCTTTCCATTGCTATTTTGTACAAAATGATATTCAACAAGAACAGGGAGTGCTCATATGCAATATTATGGTACTTAACCCTCCCAACAGCCATACAGAACAATTTTATCTCTCCAACAAAATGTATGTAACTTCCACTATGGTTCTTTGACTATGCTTTATAGTAGTGAGATAGCTCCTTTAGATAGCTGTTTGGTCGGTTCTTTGAATTGTTTGGTGTAGAAAGTAGCAATAAGATAGGGAGAATAGCAGTATGTCTGCTTGATTCTGCTTTCTGTCCTTCTCTTGCACTTTCCAGATTGCCAAGCATGTTTCTGTGCAGAAGGTGATTACTACACAAGTCAATACTGTTCTCCTTAGTAATTTACAGTTAAAAGTGGTGGGCAAGTTTTATTGTCACCTGTTCATTCCTTCAAAGTGACTACTATTGACTAGTAAAAAAGCTGACTAGTAAAAACAGGCTTGACCTGAAAATCAGGGAGTAAGATAAGAAAATCTACCTATAGTGATCAGAGTAACTCTGTTTTCTTGTTTGCTTATAATCCGACACAAGTTCTGGATGTGATTCAGAAACCCTGATTTATCTGTGTAGCTTTTACAATCTGGTAATGGTCACTTAAAGCTACAAGATGAGAATTTATATACCTGATTATGTTTGACTTTGCAGTTCTTAAGATGCAATAAGACAACTGACATCCTGCTGCACATTCTACAGCTGCTTCCTGAAATGGTCTGTGTGCGAATCAATAGGTCTGTAAGGTCAGGGAGTGGGTCAGTTAAAAAAACCAACAAGAACAACTTGTACTGAAGTAGGGTCATGGAAGGAAGGGAGAAGATGATTAGCTACCAAGCATCACAACTTACCAGGGACACAACACTAATGCAGCTAATCTGTATAAACCTATTATAGCTAGCAACTAAAACTGGGGGGGGGAAAGCCTTGCTCCTCAAACCTGGGAGTGAGGAGAAATCCACCTAGCTGTTGATTTGCTACAAATGGCACTTGCCAGTGTGGGCATGTCAGTCAGTGGAGAACTCAGCAGGTACCTTGCTGATTTTCTAGCTGACATTTAGGAGGTGAGCACAGTGGCAGTAATTCTTGAGCTGTCTTCAAGCTTGTTGCCTTCCCCCATTGAGCTCTTGTCAGGGAAAAAACAAACAGTGTCTGTTTCTCATTGACAGAATTAATAAAATAAGATGCAGACAGGATACAGAACAAGCACAATTTCAGAACTGCTGTTATGGATCATTCTTCTCCAGCAATGAAAGAGCCAAGTACAACTTGATATCCTGCAGCAACCCTCGAGGTGAATTCCTTTTAGTAAAGCTGCCAATTTCTTAATTATATCTCAAATTTATATCAGAAGTTCTAATGAAAATATATGTTGCTTTTGTTATCCTCTCACTTTAAGGAGAATTTAAAAAAGTTTGATGCCAGAGTTTCTAGATTGATATCACTTACAGGTTTCAGTTCAGAGACTTCCATACTTGGTTGCCTGCCTGCTGTTAGACTCAACTGGGAACTTCAGAGGTGTGTTAAATTCTGTGGATATGGTTGCAGGATTATAGCATCATTTTTCTTCTGTTCACTGCTTTGCTCTATGATGATGGTTAAAACATGGGAGAGCCTAGTTTCAACTACCTGCTAAATAGGCTTAGTATTAAATTATAGAACTGACTGGATGCTCAAACCAGCAGAGAATATTTTCAATGGACACAGCAGCATGTTCAGACCAAGAAGGAAGGAGTGCAGTATAGAGTTAGAGACTTTTAGAGCCTGACTTTTTAGTTAAGCCAAGCTAAAAAAATGCCCCACAAAATCCAGAGTTAAATATTAAATCATCTCTCAATAATTAGTGTTTCACCACTCAATCAGCTCTTCAGAGTCAGACCCAAACACTGTAGGAGCTGGATGTGAAGCAACTTCTACTTGGAATTTTATTTGGGTAGAAACTTTGAGATCATTATTACAAAATGTATTTAGGGGAATAGTTTCATAAAAAACATAACTATGGATTTGCTGCTTTCACATTAATAAAATGTAATTACTGTCTTGCTATAACAAAACATATTCAAATATTACTTACTATGCATCTTGTGAACCTGTCAGCAATCCTAGCTATTCTTTTACCAGACAAATAAACATTTGTTGAGAGCAAATAAAAATTTTAAGTTAGAGCTTATAGAGAGTTACAAGCTATGCAGGATCATTTTTCATCCATTTTTTCTTTTCTACCACAGTAATTAGGCACATTGCCAGGCAGCACAATGGAAAAGACATTTTCTTTAATAGAATATGTTTTTACAGGCACTGCTGGACACATACAGGCATTTTCTGGGTTTTTTTCCCTTGTGACACTCTCTTCATGGTTGTATTTTCAACGGGAAAGACTTCAGGTTATTTATTAATTTTTTTCTGTTACCTAGAGTTATCCAAGTTTCTAAGTTTGAGGTTTGAGCCATTTCAGTTAGAAAGATGATTGCTCACAGTGACTATATTGTTTGGGGGATTTTTTTTTTTATCCCCAAGGTCCCATGAGGATACTTAATATGGAGCAATGTTAACTAATAGGATGCACAAAGAACATGTTGGATGTAATATCACACTGTCCTGCATGTTTTTAGTAGAGTTAAGTGGGGAGTAGAAAACAGGAAAAATGTTTTCAACCCCCTTGCATCACTAAAAAGATGCTTCTGCAGCTCAGATACCTCAGTAGCTCCCTCTGATTTCCAGCATGATTCTGTGTAAAGAAAAAGTACTTTTTGTTTGCTTTAAGTTTGTGTTTTACCTTGCTTTTTCTGTCATTGTAGGACTGGCCATGTTTGCAAGAGTATTTTCTTTGGCTGAAATGTTAAGAGCTGTTTGCAGACAATCAAGTTGTAGAGAAGGATTTTTGTGTCCTACCTGTTTTAAAAGCCTGTAACAGAATTTAATTCCTGTTACTGACCTGTGGTACATGAGATTTTTAGAGTATTGAGTTTGATTTTATGTCATTTTTGATTTTATTGAAACCTAATCTACATGTTGTGTGGATTTGGGAGCATCTGTTTTTCATTCTGCTACTGTAGTTCAACCCTTAAGAGTATGAATAATCAAATCTGGAGCTGATTTTAAAAATAATCACAGCCTATCTCAGCATTAGCAATTCACTTAGTAGCTGGAGGTATATTTATTTTCCTTTAAATATTTGTAAGGGCAAAGTTAAAGCTTTCAGATATAAAATTTGAGTTGTTTGGAATGAAGATGGCAGTAAACAGATAGTTGGGTTTAACCAGATTGCTTTTCATAGGTTTGAAATGCATGACCTGAAAAGATTTTATATTGTGTTGTAGGCTTTTATCAGCACTAGTAAGCTATTTAGCAAAAGGCAACCTCTTCTCTTCCAAAGTCTATTGTGAAGTCAAAACTCCTCTTTTCAGTGCTGCAAATCTGTTTTTGCTATGGTTCAGCAAGTTACTTAGCAAAAATATACATCTTCTGTTGCAGAGGCAGCTTTCAAAGTTTATTGTCTGTTGATTCATACTCCAGTCTGTTTGTGTTTTAATAGAACCTTTTTCAGAGGCTAAAATAGACTGTAAAAATGTGTAGTAGGTTTTAAGACACAGAGTCCCTCTCCAGCTCCTTGTAGCCCCTTCAGATACTGAAAAGTTGCTCTGAGGTCTTCATGCAGTCTTCTCTTCTCCAGGCTGAACAGCCATGGTTTTCTTTGCATGATTTTTTATATATATATTGGAACTCAAAGGGACTGAGTGAGGAAATTTAGGACAATTTTGTCTCACAAGAAGTGACTTTAGTATTAATATTTATAGTAGGAGGAAAAAAGATCTACAATTCAAAATAAATTCTATATATAAAACTATGTTTTGAAGTTGCAAGTAAAGAAGATATTTAAGATTTTGCTCATGGAAATATACCACATCTTCCACTACTTAGCTTCATGTGTATAATATACTGTCTTACTTGAAGGTCTTTGTTGGAGTGGAACGATTTCTCCTAGAGTATACAAAAG
>NW_008683598.1:80108-84185 GCF_000695815.1 Acanthisitta chloris | reverse complement strand
AGGACCTGGGAAGTGTCAGAAGTTTGGTTTCTCAGGCTGAAATTTCTTCTGTTTCTTGCTTTGTTTGTATTAATGGTCATAGAGCAGGTGCTATACAGGCATTTTTGTGTATGCTGTATACCTGCTGATATAATTCTTTACTGTAGTGTGTCTCCACCTTCTTTAAGTGATCTTATTGACTACAGAAAAGTAAAACAAAAAAAAGCTGTGAGTCATGTTACTTTATTGAAAGAGAAATCCATATATGGTATTTTGCAATCCAATCACAAAGGCTTTTCTTTTAAAAAAATAAGACTAATGCTTGAATATTTGTTCCATCTTTGTTCCTCCCTCCCATTTTTTCATTTTTATGAATGTGTTGTGCTGTAGGCAAAGTGCTATTTTTTTAACCAACTTCTATGATCCTTTTATGGATGTCATTCTCTTCTCATAGATTGCAGCTGATGGGTCACAACAGGGGAAAACTGTTCATAGGCCTCAGACATCTAACTGGCATTTGTCTGGTTGGTAATTGGTTAGAAGCCAATGTGGTACTAAACTTGAGAAGAAACTGCATCATCATCTTCTAAGCAGCAGTCTGAGAACTGAGGTATAACACCACCAGCAGCACTTGTTGTTCTTGCATACATTAACACTGATGGAAGTTGTTAGCTCTTCCCTTCAATAGAAAAATATAATAAGTTTTTAGCTTGTAGTGACAGAGTATGCAGATATTTAGTCTAAAAGTTAATCAGAAATTGAAATTAAAGGGAGTAGGGAGTGCTCAGTCCCTGTCAGGCAGCCGATGCTCTATTTCTTTGCTGTTTCTTTCCTCTTCTGCCTCTGGTTTTAAAATGCTGCAGGGAAGGTTCTGAAGCTTGGTAGTTTTCCAGCCAGTAGGCTGAAGCAGTAGCTGCACTGAAACATTTGCTTAGCTGCAGATTCTGAGCCCTTGGTTCAGGGCTGGTGGATTCTCTTTATTTACTGTGTTAGGCAGAAGTTTTGTTCAAGCTAAATAGTAACAGGAAAGACCTTAACATATATAGTGAAGGTGTTTCATTGTGTAACTTTTTTGTGTCTATGTGAAATGTATTCACTTCTCAAAATTGGCAGTCAGCTTAAAAAAAACATGTAAAAAAGGCACTTTGTTATTTTGACTATATAATATACAATTGGATTATTTCAGACACATATGAAAGAATTTAAAACAGAAACTAATAAGTGCTTTCCATTAAGTCTATTGATGTTTATTGACTGATAGCTATGTGTGAATTCTTGCATTTTAAAGGAGAAAAAGTCTTTCATGCTCTCAGTCATTAAAAAAAAGTTTAATAATCTCCACTTGTTTGACTCAGAGGTGGCTCTTTTTATCAGAGATTTGCTGTCTCATTTTTGAAAAGCCCATTGTTTGCCTCTGAAAAGCTCTTAATAGAGCTTTAACAGGAGTCTAAATTTGAACAGCCAGAAATATTTGAATATAAAGTTTGTTCATTCTCGCTCTGGATTGCTTAAATTTTAATTTTGAGAACAGCAGCAAGAAACTTGAAGATCTATCCCCTCACCCTCTTCTGCAACTTTAGCCTTTGTATTTATTCTCTACTAGCAAAATCTAGGGTGGTTTCATAATACAATTTAGCCAAATGTAATTGCACAGTGCTACTGGCTGTGTAGGCTTGTCTGCCTCTGCACTGGTCCCACTCACCATTAGCAGCCGCACAAAGGAGATGAGATGACAGGAATACATGGAGAGGAGACCAAGATGCACCTTCACGGAAGTTGGTTCAGGTGAACATGGTAATGTGGACTCTGTAGTTTCCTCTGATGCACTTCTTGCTCAGGACTCTGCTTGGAAGAGGATGTTCTCTCCTTTGCAAAAATGCAAACCTCCCCAATCTGCTGTGTTGTACTTCAGGATTTGGAAATGTTGCAAATGGTCATATAATTCTGTTGGCTTGAAGGAAGGTGGGACCTTGGCTGGTGCCCTGGTTGGACCCAAAAACCAGACTTTGGGCCTGGTGCCATGGTGGGGTGCTAAATAACAGCAGAGAATAGTCTTGGTCTCTCATTGACCTCTGGGTTTCTAGCCCTGTATGTTTCTTCTGCACGACATTCTATCATGCATTTAAAGTTGGTGTCTTTGTATTCCTTCTGTATTCCAGGCAAGTAACCTTTTTTCCCCTCAAGAGGCAGAAATATCTGTGCAAATTAAATATCTGATTATGCAAACTCTGAATCATCATCAGTTCCTACTGAAGAATAGAGACAAAGGAAATAGACTTTCTCAATGATTTTTCTACATAACCCATGTATGTCAAAATATGGTTTAACTGAAAGCCAAATCATTTGCTGAATAGGATTGTTTCCCATTAATCTCCCACCTTAAGAAAAACCAATTTTGAACCAAAATTAATGAAACTTGGCATTTTTATATTTTCAAAATGAAATATATAGGGTTTTCATTAAATGCCTTTTCCCCCCAGTTATTTTTTGGAGAAGAAAAGTTCTAAAACCAAAACACAATTATGTAAAAATAAGCTACTGACTTTGAACCAAAATTAAGATGGAGGGGGCAGACAGTTGAAAATTTTCCACTTCTGAGGAAATATTTTGGTGTTTTAGACCTTTTAGTGACCTGAGAAAATGATTTCATAAGAGCTTTTCACAGGAGTTCACAGAAGGCAATCTTGCACATTTTAGACTTCTTTTAAAACCTAGACTCAAATGTATTTTCAGATGACTGTGTAGCCATGATAAAGGTGAGATCACTGCAATAGTGACCATGCCAAAATGTTTATTCTGGGCAATTTATTAGCAGCTAGATCTTTTTGAGACTAGTCATTTTGGCCAGTGTTGTACAAACGTGCAATAAGTCTGTGTCTGCTCCATGGAAGTCTGTCTTATCCATTTAGGTTGGCAGGAACATGTAGCAAGACAGGGAGATGGAGAGGGAAAAATGACCTGCTGGAATCCGAGAGGGCTGTGAGCAAGAGCCACAGATAGAACCAGAATCTAAACATTAGTCTAGGGATGTAACTGAGCAGTTCTGCCTGAGTGATTGAAAGACCTGAAGGGGAGCAGATCTGCTCTTTCCCACAGGCTTTACACTGCATGTTTTAGCTCTCCTGTCACTTAAGTGGAGAATTGTCCAATCTTTCTTGCATCATTTACTTGGTGCTTTTTTTTAGTGCAGACTGTCTTGCGAATCCTGTAGTGTAGTGGGGTTTTGGTGAAGGATATGTGTTTCTTTCCCTTGGGAAATTTCTAATTACTATTTTTTCCATTTAATTTCTCCTACAGCTTGCCTTTTTTCCTCTTTTCCCTATTTTTTCTTCATTTTTCCCCCTATTTTTTTCCTCAGAAGTTTTAGCTGCTACTGGGCCGGAATAATTCCTGATAGGCTTTATAAGGATGTATGGAATATAAGGTGTGTCCCAAAGACTTCACTGTTTGAATATGAAAATCAGATTGGTCCAAACAACAAACTTGGAAGCCTAAACCTGATCTTGCTTGACCTAGTGTGGAGGCTCAGCAGCAGAGTGGAATGGGGCACTTTGAGGTTGCCTGAAGGCTGTTTGCCCTGAGAGAAGAGGTTGCATAATGGGGACCAGTCTCTGGAGAAGTCTGATCCCTTCTGAAATAAAACCTGAAAAGGAGATCTGTCCTTCATAATATGAAGGACTTTCTTTGATAATGCTTTTAGGACTACAATTACGTATTGGTACTACTGCTTGCTTCACTGACATGAAAGGGACAGAAATTTGAAGCCTATTTCCCGAACATACAGAGAAAGATGAAAACCATTTCTAGATATTTTTGTGAACAACATAATCCACTTATTTATTTCTTTGATATTATTTGGGGAGATAGCTGCTAGATCGCTTCCCTTTTCTGTTAAAGTTTTTCAAAGATCTTCAAAACAGGCTCACAATTTTTAAGTATCTTTTTGTGTTTTGAAACCACAGCATTTCTGTGTATTGGGTTTTTTTCATCTCACAAAAATTCACAGACATCGTGGGCTCAAGTTATCAACAATCAGGTCAGCCATACTCACAGTCAAACATTACAATTGTACTTGCAGGTGTTGCTTCTATAAAGCCA
>NW_008683598.1:69768-80082 GCF_000695815.1 Acanthisitta chloris | reverse complement strand
TCTTGTGTGTGAATCCAGTTCACAAGTGGCTGCAGTGATCAGCAGCACGACTCTTGTGTGTCCAACTGCTCCCCTGCAGAAAGTCTTAGAATGGTTCTAGAACCTGTCATCAAAAATTTGTCCTCATATTGCAAAGGTTGAACTTGTCCCATGTAGAATAGTACTTAAATCACAGTCAGTAGTCCCAAGCTTCTTATTTTCTTTAAAGTCAGATGTGACCAAAATATTAGCAACCAGCATGGCTTTTGCCTTTGCTTAACCACAGGGTACAATCTCAGGTTTTTAACTGCTGCTAATCTGTTGCTGAATCCCACTGAGGAGAAACGGTTGCTGCATAATGATTTCCAAATAGGTCTTTAAAATTAGAAAGCAATATGTTTATTGGGAAATCATACAAAGTTCTTCTTGTCTACTATTAAATTTGAAAGTTTTGCATTAGAAATAAATTGTGGAACATTAAGTTGTCTATGCTGCAGTACTCTTTAGAGAGAGACATTATTATTATTTTGAGTGGCCAATAACATAGTCATGGTTTTGTGAGGAAGCAGCAAACTACTTGGGTTGTGAATGTCATTTGGTTGTGTTTTGATTTTCAAATCTTCTCAAGAATTTGATAATGGAATGTGTACAAGTAGCTGTGGAATCTTGATAAATGTAGGCTGCTGGGAGGGCTTTTTTCCTTTTTAAGAAAGCTGTTTATAGCTCTTGAGTCTAGAAAGATTTGTGCATGTGAATTGACTTGCTGAAGCAGAGATGGGTATTTCTAAGATGAAATCTGTATTGGTAGCACTGCAGAAACTTCTTCCTTAAAGCCTGATTTGAATAGCCACATTCTTCTTACGTATTCATAGTAATTTATATATGATCTTTCTCCCATTAATACATCTGACTAGAGAACTGTTCTTACCTTTGGTACACTGGCATTAGGTACTAAAATCAGAAGTGTATGTATGCAGCACCTGGTGGGAATATGCACTTGTGTGATTCTTGTTGATGCTGACAGAAAAACAGAGCAAACTTCTTCAGGAGCCAGATCTTTGGTCCAGGGAAGTCAGGATATGTGTTCCTGATGGACAGGTCTTGCAAGGTTCTGCCTTCTGATGTGGCCAGGACAGCATTCAGAGAGTTGTGTGTGCTCTTTCTCCATCAGTAGAGCAGGATCTGGCTGCAGTCAAGATCTGCCTGCAAAACTGCAGTAATTATCTGCAGTGTCAGTAAGATAATGTGATGTGCTCAACTCTGCTGCTGAGAAGAGGGTGCTAAGCACATGGCTGGAAATATCCATAGCTGCTGCCAAATGCAGGAAAGAAAAATGAATGGTCTTTAAAAAAAGAAAGGCCTAAAACTTCTGATATTGTTGAACATTAAACACTGTTCAGGAATATTCATATTGAATAAACTTTGATTATTCGTGAGGTATTAATATTGTAAAGAAATTTTTTAAAGCCTTTTGGAAGTTAATGCATTCTGATATCTATGGATTTAAGACACATCTGCACAGTTATACAAAATGTGGAAACAGTCAGTGCCTCTGAAAACTAATATAGAGAAGGGTATGCCTGTCTTTCTGGCTGGCTGCTCCAGAACAAAGTAGTTCAGAGGCACAATGAAAAGCAGGCATCGTTTTGTCTTATCACTTTTGTGCCATATGTTCATTTACACAATTCAAATGGTGACTGGATAAGACTATCCAGTCTTCTGTCCAGGATGGTCTGGAACTGTGTAAAGACTTTCTGACAAGTGTTTGTGCTAACTGTTCAACTTGGAACTGAGTTGTACATTCCATTTTGCTTTTGTCACCTTTTTTTACAAGAAGTTTGCAAAGTGATTAGAGCACATTTTGTTTCAGAAATATTGTAAAGCCCTGATTACTGCAGGCTCTGCATGAGGTGCTCAGTAATTCCAAGCAGGATTTGTGGAACTTGATGGTAGAATAAAACCATACAGCTAATTGTGAAGAATGATGTATTGGTATAAAATAAACCCTTTGATTACCTGACAGCCCAAAACAGCTTTAATGACAGCTTTGGCACATACCTTTCTTATGTTTAGCTCAGCAAAGGTAAATACATGTAAGTCTGAAAATGTCACTGTTTGTTGCATAGTTCTTTTCCAGCAGAAATCTGCTGTGTTTCCTTTGCAGCTTTCCTCTGTGACAGACATTGCTGAAATTAATGAAAGAACAGTAAACATGTCTCATGAGTGATAGCAAGACAAGCAGATTGGTGGTAAAAATGTATTTTTTGGTTGAGGGGGTTTTTTTAGTTATTATTTTGTTGGTTCATTTTAAGTATATTGAAACTGGAAAATGCTGAAGCATGGAACATCTCAGTTGTGGCAGAAAGGAATGGCAGGGCTGGGTGAGCGATGCAGTTGGAAGTACAGAACAAATGTAATGCAATTTATTTGGCTTCTGTGACTTGCAGTCATCAGGAAAATCTAAGGTGTCTATTATGTATGATGAATGTGCTGGTGAATCCAGGCTTGGAAACTAACTTTTGATTACTACAGGGAATACTATACTTGACTTGATGGGGAAGATTTGCCAAGAACATAATGAGAATTGCTATGTCATTTAATAGATGCTTAAAAGATACAGTGGGATAGGATGAGATGTGAGGCAACTCTATTAAGGAAGTGGTTGCTCTAAGCCCCAGTGATGCTAGACTGCTAATACCATCTCTCCCTTTATCTTCTAGCTTGCAAGATTTCTGTTTACATAGTTTTAGAAGTTTCAGTGCTTGAATGTGCAGGATCGTGTAGGTATAATAGTTTTTTACAATATGAATGAGAAAATTATTCATGTACCACTAGCCATCTGACTTTAAAGCATCATAAAAAGTGATTATTTTGGTTTTAGTGCTCCCTTATGGAACATTTTAGATATATTTACCAACTAGTATGCTTAAATCAATGACAGCATTTTCTATTTATAGGCAGTTGATACACTACCATGAAGGGACAGACTCTGGTCAGGGGTGCAAATCTTAACAGCAAATCCCAAAGAGATCACCTCTTTTCCTTTACCTGAACCTCTGTAATATTTATTTGCTTCCTAGGAGGGAATTCTCTCTCTCTCATTGCAATTCCAAAATAAAGGAAGATTTGGATACTGGATTCAGTTTAAAAGGGAAGAGCAATATTAGAAGGAAGGAGGGCATTTTTTGTAGTGTAAGTAACTGTCTGTAAAGAAGACTGGCAAATTTCCAAAAGAATGGCATGCAGAGGGGTCAAAAATAATAATTAACAGACTTAATAAAAGATATAATTAAGCAAGATAAAAGGAATAAAATAATGTGAAGGTCTGGTGGTTTCTTTTAGTCATGTTGGCAGTAACAACAAATTTCTCATGGGAAGTCTCAGTCAATTTTAGACATTGACAAACAGTGCTGTTCTTTAGGTAAAATTTGCTAGGTACAGAGAACAAATTACATGATTTCTTTAAGCCTAGAGGTTTACTAATATGCAAATCACTTTTACATCTATGTTTCTATGGAGTGTTAGAATTCTCCAGTGTGAAGAATGAGCAAATAAAATCAGCGTTTGTTCATGAGTGAAAGTCATTCTCTCTGTTCTCAGTGGTTAGTGGGCTGACTGAAACTGGTTTGGGCTATCAACTTTCACAACAAATATTCTTCTTTGGAGCAGAAAGGTGAAGGCACCAGGTGCAGGAGAAAATAGGACTTCTCTTCTAGCTGTGACTGTTAAGTAATGAATGATGACAGACATACAAAACTCGGATACAAAATTGGCATTGCACCTGTTGCTCTCCTGCTGTGGTATTTTGATGGCAGAGATGCCACCTCCTTAGTGTGTTTGAGAATAGTTTTGGAACTATGTGTTTAGCTTGTTATCTCAGCATCCCACTCTATTCACTGCGGCACTTTCTTACCCACTTACGAGGATGGACTTCCTGGTAATATTGTTTGAGTCAATGAAGTAAATTCTGGAAAGGAGCAGCCCTTTCCAGCATCTTGCATCTGACCTTTCAGAAGCTGAGGTTCCAATTTCCTGATCCAGATGGTTGAGGAAATCTTTCTAATAGAGTAAATCTCTACAGAATCTCTACAGATGCAAACAGTTCATTAATAATTCAAATTGCCTGAATTAAGACAGTCATTCCATTCTTTATTCAGTGTTTGAATTAGTGTAATCTTATTTCCTTTATTTCCTGTACTGCCTTTACCAAATCTTATTTTGATATAGCATATGATTAGGCCATGCTATGAAATAACATGGACAGGGTTTTATTGAATGACTTTGGTCGTAATAATTTAGACAGTGAAGACTGGCATGGATATGAAAAATCTTTACATATAAAACCCAGAAATGCTTGCAAATAGCCTGTGGCATTATATCATTATGTCCAGTCATTTGCAGTCAAACCTCAGGGTGATAAACAATCTGGTCTAACAGTAGTTTGGATAAGAACTTCCAGACATAACTAGGTCTCCTATTCAGTATTCTCTGTAGATCTAGTTTTATGTAATTTTACTGCTTCTTAAATACTAGCTGTTTTAGCATTCAGTTTCAAAATTGTACAAGGCTGTCTCATCTTAAAAGTGACATGAAGTTATTGTTGCAGGTTTTCTGTTTCTTAATTGTAGGTAGAAATGGTTTTGTATGAGAGAAATGAGGACACATGGTTCAGTTCATTACTAAGATATAGATGTGTAACTCTCATGTGACAAACACATCCAGATTTCTTAATGTGTGAGAGGAAAGAACACCCAAAACCCCACAAAACAAAATGCAATGCAGGTAACAGAACATGGTGATGTGCAGAACAGAAGTCTTTGTTCTGAATTTTTAAAAGGATGTGATTATATAATGCAAACTTTATTGCTTGACTTGTCTCAGCCTTCCCAGATAGCAGAAAGATATGGTTTTAGGCTTTAGTCAGAGTCTTAGTGCCTGAGCAGGGTTTGAGATTTTTGTAATAGTTCATAGAGGCTTATTGATTATCTTGCATTGAAATGTGGATACTGTACTTACTCAGCCTTCACATGTTTCATAGGCTGTTCCAAAATGAATCTGAAGAAATTGTGTCTTTTTTAAGATTCATGTTCACTTGCCACTGTATCCTTTTTATTAACTCTGAAATACATTGATTTTTCAATTTGGCACACTCTTCTACACGTGGAACTACAGTAGCTGTGGAAGCAAGTGAACACTGTTGCCTACAATTCTAATTTGCACCCAGTGTTGCTTCAAGTCCTATATATGCTATGTGCAAATGAGCAACTATTTCACTACTAGATGTTTTGAAGTTAATCTTGCTCTTCCATTTTGGGCATGAAAGGTGTCCTCTATCTCTCACAAACTCGTGTGACAGTAATTAAAAATGCTGTAAGAAAATGTAAAGGTGTTTCTGGCCAATGAGAACAATATGGAATTGAGTGGCATCACTTAATGGGAAAAAATTATAATTTTTTTCACTCTCAATGTCCATATAATTATAGGTTTAGAAGGAAAATTCATTCCAAAGCTACTGTACAGCTACTGTACAGAACTCAGTGTCAGTGAGTCAGAAATACTGGTTAACCCATGCTGAACAAGCCTGGACTCTCATAATACAAGAAAAGCAGAGCCCTGCAGAGTGAGGCTTATGAAGCTGAACTGAGCTCAAGGGGAGGTGAAGGGCCCTATTGTTCAGTCAAAGCAAAAAAGCTCTTATATACTTATTTGAGTTCCTGACTGGCTTTTGGCCATACCTGCTTAATCAGTATGCTGTCAATAACCTTTACTAGTGAGAATTGGGCTCTCCAGAAATGTGGGGATTGTAGATAATAATCAGAACAGGTTTGAATATTTTTCCTGTTAGTGTAAATGCACCAAACTGCTCCAGTTCTTAATCTCAAAAATATTGCTTTGAAACACAGATAATTCTTTTAGCTTCTTGGTTTTAATAAAGGGATTTTCTTTGGGAGGGGAAGAATTGCCTGTTTTAAAGTATTTACCTTTCTAATAGAGAGGATCTGTAATGCTCTGACTGCTCTAGCATTGACTGGCAGTTGATTGCACTTTGAGTTCTACAAAATTGAATAGTAAAGTGCCAGTAACAGCATCAGATGAAACCCCCCAGCACACCCTCTCTTGCACACCTACAGGGATTATAAATGCTATTTCTGCAAGCCTCAGGCACACAGCACTATGAGTGAGGAGACATTGTGGCCTCACTTTCTCAGAGAGTAGTTGTTAGATTATGTGAACCTGAATAGGGAAGAGTTTCCACCTCCTCTGTCCCACTGATGATGCCCAAAGCATTTTGAATGCTTGTGAGATAGGTTAGCAGTTTTGTTGGTGGGTAGCAAGGAAGGACAGTGGTTTTAGAGATCCAGTGTTAGGGGAGACAAAGTGGAAGAACTGAAACATGGGAGAGATCGTACGAGCAGCCAAGACACTTCTGTTAATTATATTGCTTTTCTTATTTTTTTTCAAAAGCTGTAGGGACCTGAAAAAGAATGAAGTTGAGATTTGATTAATGGTTGCCTAGACTGCAGTATGAAAGAAATGGATAAAGTGCTTTTGAAATGGATTTGACTTTTAAAAAAGAAAGATAATCTGTTATTGCTTTCCCTTTCTTACATCATCGTCTGGCAAATGAGATACACTTTGGAAGAACAAAACATAACTGAGATACCAGTGTGACAGCACATCTAATTCACAATCACAGACATTTCCAGAAGGTAACAGAATCATGTTCTCTATTCGTTTCTGTAAGAAGAGATGGTGATAATCCTACATGGTGGTGCAAAGAGGCATCACATACTGTAGGTGCCTGTAACACCCAGAGTAGTTTTATTCAGGGCATTTTCTAGCTACTGAGTAAACCCTTGCATATCTAAAAGAGAAAGTTACATAAACCTTTAGATTGACAAGACTGCTGAATTCACTCAGTACTTGTCATGGAGATATATTATAGCCCCTTAGCATCTCCACACCATGTCCACTAAAAGCATTGTCTAATGAATTCTTAAGTAATTTGTTATGCACCACATGTCTTTGCCTGAGTCACATCAGTGTGTATTGTGCAAATGGAGAGCAGAAAGGGGCAACACTAACAGGAAATCATTCACTGGATCATTGAGGGAATTCTAGAGATGCTGTTAAGCTGTGTGCATTGTGATTTCCTGACCTTTTTTTCGGATAGACTTCTGCTCTGTAGTGTTTCATTAGTCTGCAAGTTACTCTTCTGTGATAAAAATAATGGAAGCATGATATGAGGCACTCTTGTCTTTGTTTTAAAATTGTTTAAACTGACATTATTCCTGCGTATAAAATTGACTCGACCAATATGATGGATATTAGGGTAGCTTATTTAAAGACTTTTATCAATTCTGACAATTCTTCTGCTTTTCTACTGAAATTGATAATGAAGACATAGGAGTGAAATCAAAATTTAGTCTGTTTTATCCGTAACAGGACTCAGGTCAGATCAACAAAGTTGTTCATGCATATTCTTTCTTGACACTTTTCTGAGGAGACATGAATAACTTTTCCTTTTTTTTTGGTTATTTTTTTGGGTTTTTTTTTAACCTAAGCTGTGCTGCTGCTTCTCCCTCCTGCGGGATTGGTTGTATTTTCAGACAAACCCCCTCTTCTTTTTTTCCCCAAATAAACAGTGCTATCAGTCTAAATTTACTTGATCCTGAAGCTAACGAAAAACTCATATGACTGCTAATAGGAAAAAAAAGAAAGCCATAGAGCCTGCAGTTACCATGCCAACACTGTTCCCTGGGGTGTAGCCACACAGAGATGGATGCTGTGAAATTAAGATCTGTGTGATAGGTAGGAGGTACCTTTCCATGTGACTGTGCACTGCTTGAAGCTTTCATGTACATTATATTTTACCATTTGTATTTTTAATGTTATGCAGTAATCTGGTTCTCTTGTTCCTTTCTCTCTCTGTGTGCACATTAGCTTCCTATTTTTGTGGAGTATGAGGGAATTTGGCATTTAAAAACATACAGTGTATATCGTAAGTTTGATGAAAAATGAATTATAAAATTGGTATGATGTGATGAAGGAAGAATGGCTTCTGACTTGAATTCTGCCTCCTATCTGATTGTCTCTGTAAAGCTGTTAGAGTTCTACTCTATTCTCACTTACTTAGATGTCCACAGTCTATTTGTGGTGGCAATATGGGGCTAAGCAAAATATTTCACCACTGGCAAAATTCACAGAAGACTAGTGCAAGCCCAATTTAAGTGCATTTCTCTGCTTATAAGTGATTTTTCTATGTTTGCTTACATCTGATCTTTAGGTATTTGTCAAATATTAATCATTTTTCTTCACCTGATGGTGCATCATTCTATGAAGTCATAGCTTGTTCCTCACTACATCATTACACCTTCCTTAGATTCAAGAAAAGTCACTGTTAGGTATTCTCTCTCCCACTCTGTGTTGGGGAACATGACAAGAGATTAGGGAATATCATTCTTAGGAAGTTTTAAGCTGGTCGTATATCTCTTAGACTGTCACAAACCTTGATTAGAATTGTATGCTGTGATTCTACAATATTGTCCTATTTGAATGTTTTGAATGAGTGACTGCTTTGAAAAGCACTTTTTAATACTAACTTCTTGAAGCAAATCCTTTCTACGAGTTAAACGTCTCAAATATTTTTTTTTTTCCTGCAGCTTTATTTGTTTCTCCATCCTCCACTCACAAATAAATACATGCAAAGCCCAGGCAAAGCTGTTTATAACATGTCGAGCTTGACGGGTTTACTTACTTGAACTCTCTTGGAAGACTGTGGATTGGTTATGTAAGTGGAAATTCTGTGGGATATTTTGCTAACACTTTTTCTAGCCTCTGAGAGGTTACTTTGTGCTCTAGAAATACCAGTCTTGAAGATGGAGACAGAAAGCGTCATAAAGCTCATGCAGCTCCAAAATTTAGTAGTCTGTTTAGATTTTTTGTGGGTCATATTAAAGATAACAGTCTTGAACTCAATAGCAATTAGTTAAAAATATTTAAATTGCAATGCTTTTGCATACTGATTTTTTTTTTGCTAAACTCATAAAGCAACAAAGTGGAATTCATGGTAATTACACTTATGTAATGTCCCAATGAGGTTTCCTTCCTTCCAGACCACAGCTACACTAAGAAATGTTCAGCACAGCAGAAAGTGCACTTTGTCAGTGTTAATAATTAACACTCAAAAAGCAGCTAAAACACGAGGACTCAGCCAGCAAGGTAACTAAATCTATTGCTGTTAGTTATGCATAAGTATAAAAGGATTTAATATATTAACTAAATCTATTGCTGTTAGTTATGCAGAAGTATAAAAGGAATTAATATATGTTGCAATGACATTTAAGAAGCTGATCTGCTAGTGGGTAGGAACTCACCAAACCAAAACATGTGGCTTGTGGTTTAGATCTACTGGGTGCAGCTGTGTGTACTGGGGACTTTGGAATTAAAATTTAAAACTAACTGAGATACTAGCACATCTGACTCTCTCCTGTCAACCAGTGCTTTCTTCTGGGAGGGATTTTTGAGATGGCAGCTAGAGCTTCACATATTTAAGCCTTTATATTGTACCAGACTCAATGAAGTTGTTCTTGACATCTGCAAGCACCGTGCTAATGAGGCTAAAGTATAGAAAGGTGGATGAGAGCAGAAAATCTAATTAGGAGCTGCTGCATAACAGCTGTTACATTGAAACAGCACAGAGACAGAAACAATACACAGATGATGGACTCTAATTTTCTATGATATATCTATATTTTATGTGTGATGCACATAATTACCTATCTTGGCTATAAGTTTGATAGATACAGTTTGCCTTGTTTACAGTTTGCCTCATTTGCCTAGTAAGCTACTTACCTGTGACTCCATATGATGAAGGAATTCCTTGAGCAGTTGAGGCCAGCTCCTTATTTGTCCACAAAATTTGGCTGTGAAAGCCATGGGAGTTTTAATTCTGACTTAGAGAAGATTTTCATAGCCTCTATCCTTTCTTGTAAAACTCATGAATTAATTAAGCTGAGAGGAAGGATCTGGAGCCATAAGTTACTAAAACTGACTCTCGTAATATTGTTAAAGAATTCCCTTGAACTGATCATGTTTTCCAGGTTGTAGCCTGTAGGGGTTGTGTATTGATCAACTATGTAAATGTAATGAACTTTTCACTTGAAAATATCCACAGGCATGCATCAACAGAATTTTTCTCATAAGCAAAGAAGCATTTGGATCTAATCTTACATCATCAGCTCTGGATTACTGTTGGCCTTTTAGCAACTGAATTGCATAAGGCCAAATCCTGCAGCTGGAACTCAAATGAAACTTCTGTTGCCCCATGGAATG
>NW_008683598.1:63480-69750 GCF_000695815.1 Acanthisitta chloris | reverse complement strand
CCTGCTGATACTATATTTAAAAGAATTCTGCCATTACATTTGTGACCCAGCTTGGAGAAAAAATCTGTTTTTCAAAAAAAATTTTCATTTGGTCATATTAGCTAAAGAACTGAGCAGAGCTCAAGTGTAATAGCTCTGTAAAACAATACAGATAAATTTGCTTTTTGTGGAGAGTAATGCTTCCTTTGCAGCTGTGTTCATGGGAAGAAGCCAGGCAACAGTGGGACATGGAAGTCAGATGAGTTATGTGTACCTGAAATTCAACTGAAATTTTTAGCTGTAACTAGTGGCTTTTTGATTGTGACTCACAGGAAATCAGCTCACAGAGGATACTTTAATCTTTAATCATGCATTGTCAGGCAGAGCACCTGGAAACATGATTTAAGTGGTAACTGTGCACTGCATCTATCTACCTTCCACTACACAGGAAATGAGCTTGGTATGCTGATGCATAAGTGAAGACATGTCCCTGAATTAAAGCGTATCAGATTGTCTGAATGCGGAAATTACCCACCTGATTGAAAGTGTGCCTCATAAATATTAACTCTAACTGCATTGTAAAAATAGAAAGCATATTACAACATCTAATTAATAAACAGAGGCCTTCTCTTTAGCATGTGTTACCCCTTATCCGCTCCCAGGTTCTTCAGGAATGTTTTCAGAAGATTGTCACTTGACTTTTCCTGGAGTGGATTTGTTTGTCATATGAAGACCAGAACCTTGGAGTCTGCAGCTCGATAGTAGTGTGTGCTCTATGCTAATCTTTATATGCTGAGCTGCTTTTGGGCTCAAATCCTGAAAGATGTACTTAAAATGGAGATTGTACGTTACCAAATAAGCCTCGATTTGCAGAGCGAAGGAGAAAATCGCAGTCAAAGAATGGGCTAAAAAGGAGCTGGGCACAGTTGTTCATAATCCAGTGCTGGCAGTAGGGATTATAGTAAAAATGTTACCAGCTGTATAAAACTGGCAACGGGTTGTTCTCATAGGAATCTCTCATTATTTAAAGCCAGCACAGCAGAGTTGTGTGGTTAGGACTTCCCAAGATGATAGTAAAGTCTGTGGAGTATCCCCATGCAATTCTAAAATCTAAGAATGAATTTTACCCCACTTAATTACTGCCCAAGCAAAAAAAAGCTAGACTTGAACTATATGTCTAAGGAAAAATAACTAATTAAGATTCTATAATATGCTTGTAATTTCTGCTATCAGGGGAAAGTAGTTGTGAGTTTTCCTGTGATGCTGACTCACAGGGCTCAGTGCTGCTTCTTTCCTTGCTTTTGCCATTAGGAAGGCTGGTTGGTTCAGCTCTCCTGGCAGATCTTCCTAGCTACTGACAAAATGAAAAATCAGTGACTGTCTGTCTTATGTCAATGTTGGCACTGGTAATGGGGTAGCTGTACTTAATGAAGCACCAAATTCTTCAAATCATTTATCGTGTCTTTTTGAGAGGTGTTGTCTTAATGCCAGTACTTCTGTTTTCATTTTGGTGATGTTAGTTGTCAGAGTACTTGGAAATTTTATAAAACTCTTTATATAGATTGTCACTCTTTAATACTGTTGAACTTGTTTAGCTATGAAGAGTGTAGTCACAGTGTTCAAGAATTAAAATAATGTTAATGCAGCTTATCTTGAAAATATAGATATACAACAGTATAAACAGAATCTATTGACACATTGGTCAGGGTTGGTCCTAACAAATGTTAATGCAGCTTATCTTGAAAATGCAGATATAGAACAGTATAAACATAATCTATTGACACATTGGTCAGGGTTGGTCCTAACATACAAGTCATTTGAGTGTGTTTGCTGTTCACAGTATTGTTTATAAAATAAACTTCCTAAACTGCAGCTTTATCTATATTCTATAGCAACCTGTCAAAATATACAGCAATAGCTAAATTAAATATGAATTACTGTAGTGGAGAAAGAGGGAAGGAAATACATAAATAATGAACAAATAATGGCAGAAGAAGTAATATTAAATGTGGATGGAAGAGCTGATGAGATAAAAGGGTGCAGAATACAAGGTGTTTGAAGTAAGCAGATGAGCAGTTCAAGTGCAATCACACAGTGTGTCTTCATCATAAAATGACCAAAGAATGTGTAAGACTTGTTATTAGACATCCTATGTTTTATTTAGGGATTCTCTAAAACACTTCAACAATGCACAGACAGTGGAAGTCAATATTGATGACTCTTGGGAAAAAAGCAAACCCCGAAGCATCAACATTTGGGCTGAAAACTTATCAGAGTGTTTTGTCTCACTGTCTGTTATGTGAACTACCAAGGATAGCTTATACTGTGAGGGTTTTCTCTTTATGTTACAGCTGTTTGCTTATGCTCTTCAAGCTTTATTTTCCTTGAAGCTTAAGCTGTGCAAGTGTTTGCATGCAGAAATGGGAGTCCAGGCATGCAGGGCTCTGCAATAACAAATAATAACAGCATTTCACCTCCTTTGTCTGTGCTGGGATGGCAACACGTGTCCCATTAGCACTCTGATTGCAGTGCTCTTGTCAAGATTCCTGGTTTTTGTTACTGGATTCTGAAAGCACTTGATCAATTGATCTTGGAAATGTGCTGAGCTTTTTCCCCCAAAGTCTTTCATGCGTGTTATCAGCAGGTGAAATTTTTCACAGCTTGATTCCATCTGTAAATAGAGGTGGACAAATCAATAAATCTTTCATGATTTTTATTGAACCAGATCTAAAAGGAAATTTCCTCTTTCTGCAGTATTGGCTGGTAAAGTTAGGTTAATTATTCTTTCACAGGTTTCCTCTGTGAGGAAGGAAGTTTGAGGTTCTGCCCTGACTGAAGCCTTTGGGGTAGTTGTGGCAGTTCTCTGCCCTGGTGTTTGAAGACAATAAACTCCACAAGCCACGATTTGCATGGATGCAAGTTACTGCAGTGCCAGATGTGTGTCAATAGTGCATTTTGGGGGGGAGTCTTTTTGTTAAGGCAAGCAGCAAATTGTCTGTAAACTCAAGATGTGCTTGAAACTGACATCTGAGGCCACTGATATGGTGAAAAACCAAAGACTAACAGACGTTCCTATGGGAGCAAGAAGCTCTAGTATTGTTAGCCTCTGGCAAGTCAACTTTTTTCAAGACAGGAAAGATTATGATCACTGGAAAAGGCAGAATCATTTTTTTTCTACTTTCTTTACTCTCTTTCATCAAGAAAATAAATGCTATCAAAGATTAAAGATGTAAAAGGCAAATCTCAAAAATTTCTAAATGACGATTTTAAAATGAGCACAATACATTGGATTAAGGTGAGAGTAACTCAGTAAATAACAGGACTTTTTCTGTTTGAATTAGGTGTATATGTATGCTTGGAAATACGTGTACCAGTGTAAGAAAACTGATTACAGAATTGCAGAATTACAGGACTGGGGTTTGGGGATCTTTGTGATGTGAGAAAACATTGAGTCTTGGAGTCACCATTAGCTATTATATTTGACATGACTATGTATCAAGGCACTCTGAATCTCATTGTACAATCTAGGAGACAAGTTTTGTTTAGTAAATAAAAGGATGTGAAGACTGATGGACAGAGCCACACCAGAAGGGAGAGAGGTGCTTACAGCACTTTTCTGTAGATTATGGAGTATAACTGGAGGAGATTTGCCATGTTCTTCTGTGAAAGATTTAAAGATCTGTAATCACAGTGTCCCAGTTGGAGCATATTTTATGTTGGACCATATCAATTCCTTGGGAATGGTTAAAGGGAAGAAGCACAAAGAGTTACTCAGTGTATCAGTGAAGGGGTAAGTAGGTAACCGTAGGCAGAGTGTCTATTAAGAGAAAGATTCTTTAAGCTAATCTATTTCCTAACACTCTTTGTTCATCCCTTCACAAATATATCAGTTTTCTTTTGAAGTATGTGTATGGCTGGCAGGCTTGTACTACTTGAGTCATAGGTTGGTTATTTCTTTTTACATTAACAGTTCTTATTTTAAAGACATTTGTAAAAGCACAGGGTTTTTTACCTAATTGTACTTATAGCATCATCTAAATGCAAAATATTAACAAGGAGAACGAACATGATAGAGAGTGAATTTTTGAAAGTTGCAACTAAGAATAACAAAGTAGTAGTAAAGGGTGTTAAACCCGAGTGCAAATCTAGAGCTGTAATGTGACAGTTCCAAACTTAGTAGCTGGTGCTTATCTGTACTTCTGACAGAGCAAAGTTTGGACCTCAGTAACACATACCCTAATAATTCAAGTGTTATTTAGTTTATATATGCATTAGGAAAGACCCTTAGCAGTTGGAATCATTAGTTTGCAATCCTTATAAGGCAAACTGTGCTTGCTGGTCCTCTGACCTTTGTCCTATCCTAGCCTATTAGGGTAAGTGCAGTTGGATAAATGACAGCAAAAACTTGCTGACAGCCTTGAATAAGAATTGCCCCAAATATAAAGGGAGGAAAGTTGTGACGAGGGTATATTTTGGAGAATCCTGTTACTCCTTTGTTCCCTTGTCCTGTTGCTTAGTGATTGGAAACAGGGACCTCCCATCTCCCTGTTGGGTGCTGCTGCTTTGGTAAAGTCTTTACTCTTTCCAAAACTTGGGATTTTGCTTCCTCCTTGCCTATTTCTCTTACTGTGTTTTGGAGTTGTTTAGGATAATATGCTAGGTACAGTGCTGTATACTAGTGAGGTTTGCTCTTAATTCCAAGAAACTTGTTGCTTTGTGTTTTGCACAGGAACAAATGCTACTCCTGAGCTACAAACTCAGTTTCCTAATACAAAATCCCTGTTGTTCCCTTGTATTGCTTACCATGTGAGGGTTCCTGTGGGGTCAGGACCTGACCACGCTGGCTGCCTTCTGACGTGGCATTAAGAGAGAGTTGTTGCTGCAAAAAGGTGTAAAACCTTTGAGGACAAGGTGTAGATCATAACAATAGTGAGAATTGCTTTCCATGTGCTTGTCAAATACTCATCTCTACACAAAATTGCATCATGGTGGTTATTTTTAGGATCATCATGTCCAGCAAAATGTTGGGGTTTTTTTGTATTTCCAGGATTTCATGTATTTTCAATAATCACACTGCTTCTGCTGCAGATCTGGAGGAGAGAGATGCTGCATTTATGCCCTTGTTCAGTGGTAGAACCAGCTTGATCTTCTGATTTCAGAGCTTGTTAGCACAAACTGCATTTGAAAATGGTAATTTTCCTTTAGTGAAATTGCATTAATGGGGCTAAAACTTGCTCAGTATCTGCATAACATTTCAAAGAATTTTGTGATTTTTGTATGCCATGTGGCACCAGTTCACAGTACTTGGTGTCCTTTTTAAGGAGTTCAAGACTAGAAGGGACCATCTGGGTTATCACATACAAAGCCCTCACAATTGCAGGCACAGAGAAACAGACCTGGTGCAGAAAGGCTCACAGAGTAGGTTTTTTCCATGTGCCCTCCCTTGCCAAAGACCATAAAGTAATCCCCAAAACCTTACAACAAAGTGAAAAAATATTTTTTTATTAAGAAGAAAGAGAACTACTGTGTCAGGTGTTCTCATGGCCAAGAAGAAAAGCTGAAGTGTAATGAATTGCATACAAGTTGGGAGAAAAAAGAAAGCACTTACAAATTAACTGAGAACAGGATTCAGAAGACTTGCAAATTTTTGCAGTTTACTTATTGCCAACTGCATTTCTGAAAGCAAAAATGAGCACTGGTTGGCACACAGATAGTGTCTAAACCTCTTTCCAGTCTGGAAGGGACACCAAGGCTATTGAAGAATGGCTGTCCAAAGCACAGCTATCATTCTGAGCTACAAGGAACATTTAATTTCGTAGTATAAATTATCTTTCTCTTCAAGAGGAATATAAACTAACAATTACGAAAAGATAGTCTAGTAATGCAGCTATTCATTGTAAGCAATTTTCAGTGGGTTGATTTCAAGTTAATTTGGAAAAACAGCATCTTTTGTTCAGAGAAAGGAACTGCATGTGTTACCATAACATTATGCAGATCAGCACCCATTACAGCAGCATTTATTTTAACAGGAGGAGGTTTTCCTGCTGTGAGGGGCAGTCAGTTGTTTAGTTCCCTAATGAGTTCAGAAGAGTGCAATCCTTGTTTCTGTCTCAATGTCTCTTGAAAGACCTAGCTCTTTTTCCTATCTGTAAGACAATGAACAGGTGAATATACACTTCATGTATTTGGAGTTTCTGAATCTGTGGGGCATGTACTATATTGAATTAGCCTCCAGAAGAGATTTACACATAAGGGCATTTCCTCTTCCCTGGCCCTTTCTCCTTTGGGATC